>NC_089804.1:51039995-51339995 GCF_029633855.1 Hoplias malabaricus
GAGGGCCTGGATGTTCAGCTTCCAGAGGAAGTGGCTTCTGCTGTGAAGGTATGATCTGTTTGAGTAAAAATATGTAAATAATATAAATAGCAGAATGACAGGACAGTTTTGCTATTTTAGTGCTTTGCCTCAATGACACTGTGTCTCTTTCATACTGTTAGACTATTTTAATGTAGAGTATCAAAAAGTATGAGTAGTTTTATAAATGGCCTTGTTGTGCTATTAAAAAGTAAAGGTGCACAGTGATATAGGAATCATATAGTTGCATTGTCATATCGTTGCACCCTTATTGACAAGCGAAGAACTTTTAGTAGACCCTGCAGTACTGCTCCTGAGTCCATTTAACATCACAGGCTAAATGCCAAAGAGCTTATTTTTCACATGAAAGGTTAGGTAAATCAATGTCAACTTAGCCAGACACAGGCATTGGTATGAGACTGCGGTTTATTTGAGGGCTGTGCTGTGCTGACTCAGTGAGTCTGACTCATTGCTCCTATTTGTGTCTCTATGCAGGTGGAGTTTAACCCCAATCAGTCCTCTCTGACTCTGGAAGGAGATGATATCGAGAGCTTTGAGAAAGTCATGCAGCACATTTCCTATCTAAACTCCAGACAGTTCCCCACACCTGGAATACGCCACCTTCGTGTCACCACAACTGTCAAGTCAGTAGTCACCTGTGGCTTTGTCCATTTAAACGTATTATTTAGTTCTGTAGTAGCGTTTAAAGCTTTAGTATGGCCAATAGTCAGTTAACCGCTTACATCTGTTGCTTTGAGGCAAATGTTGCTTATTATTAGTAGCATCAAATGAAATTAGCGGTGTTTATATTTGTGTAGCATCAGGATTATGGCCTTTCATAGTCTTTCAGTTCTAAAATATAAGTTATTGGCTGAGGTAAATTCAAAATCATTGATATATGAACACTTATGAATACACACATCAACCAAATTGTTGTAGTTGAAATCTTGTGGAATGTCATGATGCACGCCGTGTCTTAACAGCCTGCCCACAGCTTCACAGCTTTAACCACTCTCAATATACAAGACTTACATGGTAACATCATTAAATGTGTATTGGTTGTGTCTGCAGTGGAATCAGACTCTTATCCTATGTTTGTTATGCTGTGGTGCTCAGGTGCTTCAATGAAGAGACCTGCATCTCAGTGCCTGATGCCGAGGGCTATGTGATGGTCCTCCAGCCTGAGGAACCCAAGATCAGCCTGAGTGGCATTGACCACTTTGCTCGCGGAGCAGCTGAATTTGAGAGCCCTGAGGGTGTGACGCTCTTCCCAGAGCTGCGCATTGTAAGCACAATCACTCGAGAAGTGGAGGCTGAAGCTGAGGGAGAGGATGACCCCACAGGTATGAACACCACAGCCTAATGACTGAGGAAGAGCAAAAGCAGAAAGCAAAGAGTCTGGCACAGAGACTGGAAGGCATTATCGGTTTATAGTTGAGGAGAAAATGGCAGAATGACAGCTGAGCCATCTGCCAGCATAGTGCTAAGAGGAAGGGAGAATGCATTAAAGACTGCAGTCTAGCAAGCAAGCCAATTTAAACAAGTATGTTTTTTTTTAACATTTCCTATTAATTCCAATGAGACTATATTAACCACTTAAGAGAATGAATTAATGCGTTAAGAAGATATTTTGGAGCATTCCAGTTCACATAAATAATGTAATATTGATATCTCCCTATGATACTTATTAATATATGATAGTGTTGAACCCTACTCGATACACAGAAGGTCTCAGAAGTTTTTTTTTCATGGTTAATGTTTTCATTTTATACTAAACAGAATTTACATATATATAACGGTATTATACAAAATAAGCTATGGCCTAAATTTTAGAGAAGCAGACTTGGGACTAGGAGGTTGCTTTTTGGTCCCCTCCACTGACAGTAAATTTGCGTGCTGGGGAGAGTAAAGGAACTGTGACATCCCTCAAACCATGGCTGAAATGCCCTTGAGCAAAGCATACATTAATTGCCATAATGTGTTCCTGCCTTGTCTGTTAGTTTCAAAATAGCAAGTACTTATATATATAGATAGATAGATGGATAGATATGCGCGTCTGTACTAACCTAAAATGGCTCATTTGTTTATTAGTGCAAGAGGCCGTCGTTTCTGAGGAGATCATGCACAACCTGGACATGTGTGAAGTGACAGTAGTGGGGGATGATCTGGACGGAGACCATGAGAGTCTGGAGGTGGATTTGGCTCAGGTTCAACAGAGAGGCCTGGAGATCAGCTCCTCCAACGTGGGCATGGTCATCACTGGTGTGTTTCCATAAAAATAATATCTCTTCCAATAATGTTTAATGTATGTACGGCAGTATACTTCATATGAATTAAGTAACGTGTTATACTTAACCAGAATAGGTTCATGTTTGTAGGAATGGGTCCAGAAATAGAAAATTAACAATTCTCAGTATCTATAAATTTGTTATTATCCCTTTTTTAGGTGTGAACACCATGGCAAACTATGAGCAGGTGCTGCACCTGATCCGCTACAGAAACTGGCACACAGAGGCTCTGTTTGACAGAAAATTCAAACTGGTCTGCTCTGAGCTCAACGGACGCTACGTCAGCAATGACTTCAAAGTTGAGGTAGGGCTGAACAAACACTATTCAAAAATGTAAAACATTTACCTACCTGAGAAAATGTATGAAATCTGCAAAAACATCATTTTTTGGGCAAGTGTGAAGTTAGGTTTTTATTTCTTATTTATTGTTAGTATTTTTTCCTTAAAGCAGAGTTTATTGTCTTGGTTATTAACTGTACACATCTGTTAGTGAGAAATCTGATATTTTCTCTTTTTTCAGACTTTTGTTTGTCTCACCTTAACACGGTAGATATTATGTTCAGACAATAAAGGACAATAACATTACTGGTGCCTAAAATGTAAATATGTATCCACTGGCCAATATATTTGAAATGTGACTTTTACTGTATATGCACCTTTGTTTTATTACATTTATGCCAGCACATCGTATTAAGCATTTCTGTATCCTACAATAAATAAGCACCAGCTCTTAATCTGTGTAAAAACAGTATATAGTGCAGTGTGTCATTTCCTGTGTTTTTTCAGGTCAATGTGATCCACACAGCTAACCCTATGGAGCATGCTAACAATGCCATGTGGCAGCCTCAGTTCATCAACCAAGTCAAGCACGCCTCAGTGGACCTGTCTGGACACAACTTGGCCAACACACACCAGGCCTCAGGTACCCCTTCATCATCCACCCATCCTGCTCTCCTGCAATCCTCCATCTGTTTAAACACTTCTTTTTTCTGCAAGCATAAAGCAAAGTGATGCTCTACTACACACAATACAGCTCCTAGATTATTTTACTAATCTTTCATTAGAGTTAATCCAAGAATTGTAATCAAAGGCATAATCTGCTTAATTTCTAGCTGAAAAATGAATTCATTTTCTTGTGCTGTGAGCTGTTCTGGAGCTTAAAGTCAATTAAAAAATCTGGGGCAGATATGGGCTGGATTATTTTCTGGCTTCATTGTAATGGTGCAAGTTTGAGGATTATGTATGAGTACTGTCCATGACATCTGGATAGTCAACCATGACACTTAATTCAGGTTCTTTTTTCTGGCACTGTCCCTGGCTAAAGTAGCTGAACACAGTGCTTATAAACAATGTCCTCATTTGCTCTTTTCCTTCTGCTCTGTTCTGTCTATCCGTGTCACAGTTGTCCCGAGTGCTGCCACAATTGTCATTGTGGTGTGTGTGAGCTTTTTGGTGTTTATGATCATCCTGGGTGTGTTCCGGATTCGTGCTGCTCATCAGCGCACCATGAGGGACCAGGAGAATGGCAAAGAGAATGAGATGGACTGGGACGACTCAGCTCTCACTATCACTGTTAATCCTATGGAGGTACTAATGCAACCAACAGATGAAATGACTGAAAGAGATATTAAACAGCATCAATTAACCCACTCTGTTTTACACTTTTTAAATACAGTTACATAAAGTATAACTACATAGATTAATTTATATTTACATTCAGTTTACATCATGTATATCAACAGTATTCTTAATCAAAAATTCAACAAATAGCAAAAACAAGGATTTACAAATACGAATTTACAAATATAAATCTACTTTTAATATATTCTACACTTGTGTTCAAAAGCTGACCATCTGTATTTTCGCTACACTCTTCTCTACACAGATTTTGTACTTGTCCATGAAAATGACAAGATTAATGTGCAAAACAATTCAAACGAATGCATGATTAAGTAAATAATGCAAATCTACAAAACTTCCAAGAGTGACAGGACTTTTTATAGGATTCTTCCAGCAGTGTGGGCTAATTCATAAGCTGTAAACATTTATACACTTCCTGTTAATTAGCCTAAACAGCATGAAGCTCATAATAGCACAGTGGGCTGATATTATGGAGAATGAAGATTTTCTGGCAACAGCAGAAATTTGTTACATTACCTTGACAGCGGAAAAAAAAACTTTTTTAACCTCATAGTTGATTATATATCACATACAAATGTCATAGGCTTTAGTCTGTATTACACAACTCTAAAAGACAGGTGAAGATTGCAACAGATGTTACTATAAGAAATTCTGAAATACTAAAGAATTCTGAAATCTGGATTCAACAATTGGGAATAGGTGTAACCATAGAATTTAATCATGATTTCACATAGATACAGTATGATGTGTAAAGTTGCTATAATCAGAGTATACTGCATCTGAAAGTAGAGACTAATGTTAAGTGTTTGGTATACAATCCCATATCACAGACAACTGCAGTGGAGTCCTTGACAGAATTCACTGAAGCAAGTGTTCTCATACATTATGCAGTGTGAGAGGAAAAACACTGACATTCTCTCTTCTTCTCTCCCTCGCCATCTTGAGCAGACTTATGAGGACCAGCACAGCAGTGAGGAGGAGGAGGAGGAGGAGGAGGAAAGTGAGGATGGGGAGGAAGAAGACGACATCACCAGCGCGGAATCAGAGAGCAGTGAGGATGAGGAAGGAGCTGAGCAGGAAGATCAGCAGGGGTCGAGCAGGCAGCAGCAGCTGGAGTGGGATGACTCCACTCTTACCTACTGAAAACCCTCCCAACACATACACACACACACACACGTGTCACATAGCGTTCCAACAACACACACAATCACACAGTCACCACCCACCCACTCACTCACTCCTTCACCAGTGGGGAATCCCACTTACCCTCGCCAGATTCCCTTCCTGTGGAGCCATGAGCAAACAAAACAACAACAAAAACAAATCCTTGAAGCTAAATGCATATACATGAATATAAATACATATATATCTAGTGTCTGTGTTGACAGATGTTGCAGAGTCAGCTTAATTTCCACTGGCCAAGGCTTCCCTGGTGTCAGCTTAGTGGTGGTATTCAGTGTAGTACAGTTATCACATAATAGCTGAATGCAATTTTTTTATTTATTTCTTATTTTTTATCCAAGGGAAACCTGGCCTAGGTTTTTTTTTTAGCTTTGTAAGGGTACAACCTTGCATTTTTTTTTCTTTTACATGTTGAGGCTTTCAAACTGAAAAGATTTTATGTATATTGGACATGAATTTGGAATTTGTTTGCTGCAGAACTTTTTAAAAGAGAAACTTTGTCTCTTTGCTTTTTCCCCTTTCGTTTAGGAGACAGGAAGGAGATAAATGTTTCTTGTTTCTTCAGATTTTTTTCTCCTCTCTTTATAGTGCATGGGAAACAATTTGCAAAGTCATGCTTATAGAAGAAGAAAAAATTGCTTTTTGATATTTTGTAAATAAGATGAAACCATGTAATTAGTCAATGTGTATCAGTGAGAAGCCTAAACAATGGTGTCCAGTATCTAAACGACGCAGTAACTGCTGTAGAATATTATTTGTGTCACAGATGCAATAGCATGTTAAAAATCAATCTGGCAAAGCTCTTCCGTCACGCTTCTATGAGATGTTTGCTTCACAGAGAGAAACCCATGACAGTGGCTGAGGTTTCTGTGGCAGTGTTGTTCATTTCATCTTGTCTTTTTGCTCTTTTGGAGGTGTTTGTTTTTTGGGTTTTTTTTGTTTTTTTCCTAATTTAATCTTGTCAAGTGGTTGGGCGTGGAATTGGTTCCATGTTTTTTGCTAAATCTAGCTGAGCTTATTGCGGTACAAGTGCTTTGACTAATGTTTGATGTTTTTAATTTCTAGTTCCCTGTTGGACAGGTTTATATTTTGGAGACTGAATAACCTTGTTTAGGTGATGACTCCGTGTTTGATTTCTGAGAGGTACTGTATCTTCTTAAGGCACACTGCAGGTATTTAAGCCATCTTAAAATGGTAGCGGTGATATATATTTTTTTTAATCGTTTTTTTTTCCTGTAAAGCCATCTGAGCTATCATAGCCCATTCTGATCACACCAGTCTAACGTAACTTGGACAAAGGATCCTCTGGAGTTTGGTGATGGCCTGAGCTTTATAAAATCTGTAGGGTGCCGTAGCCTGCCTTGGTGTTGAC
Source organism: Hoplias malabaricus (assembly GCF_029633855.1). NCBI lineage: Eukaryota > Metazoa > Chordata > Actinopteri > Characiformes > Erythrinidae > Hoplias > Hoplias malabaricus. Next base: position 51,046,497 of record NC_089804.1, read on the forward strand.
AAAATGCTAGGCCAAACTGTATTGCAGAAACATTTTATGGGGATATTTATTATTTGGTGTTGACTTAAACTTGTTTTATAGTAATATAAAAGGTTACTCAACATGACTCGATGTTCACTGAAATAAATTTGAATGCTCGAGAAATTTGGTTCAGAGGCATTCATTGGCAGGTATACATTAAAACAACATATTTTTGCATTATACCGCTAGATTTTGCTATACAGTGTACTGTAGATCTGTTTTAAAGAGTTCTGTTTACATTTGGTAAACTTTTAATGCTCACATTGATAATTTATAGTGGACTCCTCTACATAGTTCCTCCTAAAGCATTGTTTTATTTTCTTTCTATTCTTTTTAACTGGACTGCACAAAGTCATGCCCCTTTAATTAGGTCCTTTCGGTTATTGCCAGTTAAGGGTCTGAAAAAGAATGTTAGATATTTAGAAGAATGTTGGCTTATGGTGGGACTTTGGGTGATGCATCGCGGTACATGGTACTTTAAAATGTTTCCCCGATTGTTCGTGTGGAAATTCTCCATTTGTTGCTACAACTTAAAAGCTTTCTTAGATTGTACGTTGTTTTTGTTTTTGTTGAGAAAGTGTAAAGCCTAGTAAGAAAAGGTCTGTTTTTATGACCCAATATAAAGGCAGATGGAGGGTTGTTAAGAGAGATAATGTAGTATTTTTATGTTGTTTTTTTTGTGTCAAATTCTGGTGAACAGTTTCCCTTCCATTAAAAAAAACAAGCTCGAGCCTGAGCTGAAGTCCAGATTTCAGCTGGTGGATTTGGGAGTGCCTTTTGCCTATCACTGCGCGTTATTAACTTAGACTAACAACAACAGAAAAAAAAAACTCATCCATGCCATTCTAGCTGTGGCCAATTTTTCTTATGTAATTATTTAAAATTAGACTTGGTACAGCTTTAGGAAGGTGATTTCTCTCTCCTTTTTCGTTGTAATAGGGGTCAACAGCTAGTTTTTTCAGAAGTGGTCGTTTTAATTGTCCTACATAGTTGTCCTGTGTTCATGTTGATGTGTAGAAAAAAGTAGGTCCATATTGTATCATCAATATTGTACTAAATCATAATGAAATCCACTTCTACAGAGATGTATATTATTGAAATAATTCTCTAGGCAGCATACAAATTTTAACAATCTGTGTATAGTGAAAGCTCTTTTTTTTTTTTTTTTTTTGACGTGTATTGCCTGATTTTTCTGACCAAGATATTAGAGGGCATGAGATTCACAAGAACCAGTAAAATATCCGTTTTCCCTTCTACACATTTTTGCACAAACAATGTCATGAGTTCACAGAATGTTTTTCGCCCATGTGGCATTTTATATTTCGTACAAAACAAAAGATGTTTTGTTTAAAACTAATGGTCGAAAGCAAACCATTCCATATTCCATAAGACCAGATAGGAATGAGTTGACGTGGCACAGGTTATGTGCTTGGTTTTTACCCAGTACAGTACATACAAGTGCTCTCTCTTTCTCTCTCTCTCTCTCTGGAGATTTTCTGAACAGATTTTCCCATTTTTCTCACAGAGTAATTCACGATGCAGACATGAGGGTGTGAATAGGTGGGAGTGGAATGGGCCTCTAATTTTGCATGAATATCTCATCTATATATTTCTTGTGTATTATTACACTAAGAATGGTCGATTCAGAGTGACTGTGTGTAATACGGAGACTAGACTACTGAATCCAAGAGTCTTTCACAGGTACACCTTTTAGACTCCTTTTATTTTTTTGTTTTTAAAATGGACGGTGGGGGAGAATTCTAGAAAATGCTGCCCTTGTACTCATTTACATTTTGACCAATTCAGAAGGCAAATTGTGGTGAAGTTGATGCTTGCTCATGAACAAAATAAAGGATGAGATGGGATTCAATTTCTGACTGAGAGATTTTCTTTTGTTGTCTGATGTTTACAAGGTTTTTTTTTTTTTTTTTTTTTAGCCCTAGGCTGTGTCTGCATGAAAAACAAAATCTTTAGTGGTCTGAAAAAAACATCTGTTTAAATTTGAATATGAACTCCTTCATCGGGAATTTCTGTGTTTAGTGGTGAGCATCGTACATTGTTAATTCGTTTGTTACGGAGGCTTAAAAATTGTGTTCTTTCCTCAGGCTCTTCTGTTCTACAAGGCCCTTTTGATGAAGTAAAGCTCTCAGACATATTGAACAGTGCCACCTAGTGTTTGAAGTCTGAACAACAAAGACCAAATATGGGACCTAGTATTGGAAATAAATTAATCTGGAATCTCATCCTGCAGTGGAATTGCTACATTACAGTAAAACTTTCAATTTAAAGTAGGAATTCTGACCTAAAACTAATTTATTTGTAAACCTGTGTAGTGGTGCAGCCTTCAGCTGTATTGGTTTCACAGATAATGCAATTTTATATTGTATATTCATGTTTATCGTTGTTCTTCAACTACAGTACCCAGGAGGCACAACACAGACACACAGTCATTCTTTAAAGTACTCAACAAATCCTGATATAAACTCAATTCACCTACAAAGGGCATTTTCAATGGTTTTCATGTTCTATAGTGACTGACAGGTAGGAATGTTTACAGTAGATTAACTGATGATTGGGTCATTTTTACTAGTGTCACTTACAAATGTTATTTTCTAAGTTTACCGAAAATGTGTGACATCTACATTTTTATATATATATATATATATATATATATATATATATATATATATATATATATATATATATATATATATATATATATATATATAGACATGTAGATCATTAGCTTGCATTTAATCAGCATGACAATATCATGTTTTATCATTTACATGCACTAATCCTACTATGTAATAAACACAGGGAACAGATAAATAATTGAAAACCAAACCAATAACAGCAAGATTTGTATTGTCATAAAAAGCATTAGGTTTCAATATTAGTACAAAAACATTTACAGAATACATATGAACAGTTACAATTATTAATTGTCTCCTCTTGAAATTAAACAGACATATTCTGTCTATGGCATAATGACACATTAATACCAAAACCCAAAAACAATAACATTCATAACACTTAAAGTTGTCCACGCTGTCAACCATGGTTATATTTTAGGCAAATTAAAGAGTCTACATCAGAAGAGATGGAAAATTATATAAATCTAAAACAAGTTATTGTTTAAATCTGTGTTTTCTTTGATTTGAAATGTCCAGGAGACTCTACCACCAAAGTACTTTGTATGTTCTTAAAGTCACAATCGGTAAAAGCAAAACTCTGACATGAAATGCCTTCACATACATGGTAAATCTGTACATGTACATATGCCTGTATACATTTATGCATGTATTTGGCATAATATCGTAACATACATCTGATGTAATTTCTAATTGACCAGCCAAGAATTGCAGCTTTCACGTACCAAACTGATGTGCAATTACATGTTTAAATAAAAAACACATAAATCATGAGAGGGCATAAAAATCCTTGGGTCTGAGTGTCAAATTAAATACATGATTACGGAAATCATTTTCTGAATGGCACCTTAGTGTTGTGGTCCAAACTGTTAGACCTTACACTACAATAAAAACACCTTAAAACCTTACTCACTGCATTTACAGTTCACAGCATCAGAACAAAATGCATTTCTATGCCTGGGTCTTCTCAACTCCAGAACTAGCTAAGGCCATTATCTTATCTTCAGATCCTGTGGAAAATAAGGAAAAAACATTGGTTAATTCAATATCATCTGATCATGTAGACACAATACTATGGAATCTGTAGAAAAGATTTTATAAGACACATCAAGCCCCCAGGTTACAGGATGTTATAAATGGATAAAACAAAAGTCTTTCCAGTCTGTTTTACATCGAAATAATGTGAACAACCACTATATGATATAAGCCTTCATGGTTAATATAACAGTCCACACTTACCCACATGGGCAGTAACCTTTTCAAACTGACTAAGAGTTGTGCTGGCATTTGCTGCAAGAAAAGCTTCATCCTCAGCTGTGAGCTGTAAATTGAAGAGACAAAATTGCTTCAGAGGGCAATTTTATTTATTTAATTTATGTTCATATTTGTATATATTGTGAGGTGGAGTTGGTGTGGCAAAAGCAGGCCTCTTACCTTCTCTCCCAACTTTCTTAGAGCAGTGAGGATCTCCACTTTCTGCTGTGTGTACTGATCTCTAGGTAGTTTCCCCACCATCACATCACGGTCCATCTGCAGGCAGAGCATAACAATGTCACACTGCTCCATCATAAAAGCACTGACCAACCCAAATGCATAAGACTACGTCTACATCGATACTTAATGTTATTACCTCAGCTAATCTTGTCCTTAACTGACCGGGCTGCTTCTTTGCAAACAATCGAATAACTTCTGGGGTCTTAAAGGCCTGGCTGATAGCTGCTTGGATTGCCTGGTAGAGAAAATATGAAAGTTAAAATGTATGCTAGAATACATTCTCACGATAATAAGCACCAGATGTCTCTTTTCCATCCTGAACCAAACAAAAGTCTGTATTTAAATGTCTTACCAATTGCATTCCCCCCAATTCATCAACCAGAGTCATGTTTCCTGACATGAGCTTCTTCAGTGATTCATTGAACTCACTCAACTGCTCCAGTGTCTCTTTTTTTGTTTCCTCATATTCCTCATCGTCAAGCTCTTCTCTGAAAAGGAAAAAGTGAAGCAATATTTCCATATGCTTGTGAACTCTATTATGTTCAACAAACATTATCTAATGCATTACAATGTATCATTTTTTAATGGGAAACCAAGTTAACCTCTGGAGAGGTTAAACTGACATTACCTGCACTCTTCCAAATCCTGCAGCTGCTGCATAAGTCGGTCCAGTTGTTCCTCCATGTTTTGTTTGAGTTTGCCTGTTTCTGATTTCCCCCGAGACGCCATTATGGTACCTTAATACTAGAAACAAACACCACCCACTATAGATTGTAATAAAAAACATTAAATAAATTAATTAATTAATAATAATAATAAATCAGAGACAGTTTTACTAAGATAACAACCATGCACTAGAAAGGCAAATTAAAGTAGGACCAGAATTAATAATTGGAAAAACCTAATGAGTGCAGATGCCTCCAGGTGCATAGTCACAGGAAAAAGGTAATGTGGTCACCCTCCATTATTATATATGCAAGCTGGTGAGTGCAAATGTGGCATATTACTAGAGAACTGCACTGGGCTGAATGCTTGACTAGGGTGACCAGATCTGAGATAGTGAAAAAGAGGACATGTCTCGGGGGTGGGTGGGGGGGGATTAGGTCACGCCCCTCAATGCCGTTGTATGCTTAGCTTAACCTATGTATACTTTTAGGTCCCTTACACCTTTATTTGCTACACAAAACATGGGAATTTCTTTTTTTTAATGAATCCGAGAATTTGCATTTACGTTTCGGCATAGCTGCTCGAGATGAGGGTGGGTACATGAGCTTTGCCTGACGTAAACAACGACTACTGACGTGCAGACTGAACAATTAAATGTTTACAGAGAAGGTTATCGACCAATAACGGTATAACTTCACCACGCCCCCTTCTCACTCAAGCGAACCAATCGGAGTAGGGGAGGGCGGGACTAGTTTGTGAACGAAACGCTACTTGAAATTCTAAAAATTCTGTTAAGTCTAAAAAAAGAGGACATGTCCGGGTAAAAGAGGACGTCTGGTCACCCTACGCTTGACCCCTGGATTAAGTGGGTCACTGACTATATATATATATATATATATATATATATATATATATATATATATAATAATTATTATTATTATTAGTAGTAGTAGTAGTAGTAGTAAGACACTTGGTTTATTTGAAAACATTTAAGTTATCCTAAACCTAATGACCCATAAAGGACTTGGTATTAAATATTTCAGTGCTGTTGTGGCACAGACTAGTAAGTTTTTCTCTGCTTTAAACTAAGGTAAATCCCATACATATTTGCAATTGTCTGTACCAGTTAACTCCTTATTTTTTCTGTAGCATCAACTCCAAGGCTGGGATACTTAATAATAATGAAGTATCTAGTCTTCTAACTGCCCCCAGAGCATGTTAAAGCCTTAATGGACTAGTGACCCCAGTTTCGCTTACATTTGTTTCTCCGTCAGGTGTAAAATATAGAGTCTGTTTATTAGTTAGCCAGTGACAGTGCGCTGCGATACTCTGCGCAATATTTAAATTAGTAGTAGCTAACCGTAGCTACCACAAACTACTCTATACCTATAGATTGTTAATATTTTATAAGGTAATATAATTTTCTTTTCACCGGTCAACGTTCCCAGCGGCTGAGTGGTCGTGTGTGTGTGTGTGTGTGTGTGTGTGTGTATTGAACGTAGATTTAAAACGTCGTCTTCTAGAGGAGTTACCCTTAAGCATTCCTCAAGAAACACGACCAACGTTTTTACACTGAGTCCAGCCCCTCAAAAATAAAACGCTAATGCCGGCGATTATTATTTACATTGTTTAATCTCTCGTGTTTACTCGGGTATTGACGATTAGAGACGAAAACACTATACATTAACACAGGATATTAATAGCCATACTGTACCGTGTATGGGTGATTCCTTGTAGAGTTGTGTCTAAAAGCCAATCAGGGAAGGTTTTACTGAAACAATAACCAGTCACAGCTTCCCTTGGAGGTGTGTGATAGGCGTGTAGCTGCTGCTGTGGTAAGTAATGGGGAAAGTAGCCTGCTGTGACATATATCGTGTGCTGTTTTATTCATTCTGTGCACTTTTGCATTTTGTGCAATTTTATTCATTGTGCAACTTCACAAACCTCGATTAAACAACGCCTTTTAGACTTCTAGTCTGTGTTGTAGGTTTAGGACTGTGTATATATTTCTAAATGTTTTCCAGCAACAAACTCAAAACCTCAACAGGTATTATGCAGGTTAACACCGACCAGATATAGCATTAAACCATACTCTCTGATTCTGCATTCACATCCTATTTTATCAGCTTCCGCTTTGTATGTTTGCAATTCTAGACTGCTGTCGGACGGTTGCTCTGCATACTTTCAGCATACCTTTCATCATGTCATTCGCTGGTCAGGACCATGGCCGTGTAGAGCTGTTCAGGTCCAGGAGTTGGTGGATCATTCTAAGCACTGACACACTGCAGTTACGTGGTGGTGGTGTGTAATGGGGTTGCACTGATACGAATTTAACAGATGAGCTACTGTTAAGCCTGCATCTGCAAAGTGCACTGACCAGCATGGGCGTGTCTGTGGATGAGTTGACTTGGGCAGATATTTCTTAAGATACCCAGAACTGCCTATTCTACAAATTAAACTTGACCCCCCACCCCACGGACACACAACTCCCATGTTTTTGCTGTTGCCCACCCAGTGATTACTTCTGAAAACCACGTTGGTGTAGAGACGAAAAACTATAGCAGCACTGGTGTGTCTTATTCACCTGTATCAACGCAACACACACTAGCATAACATCACCACATCCGTGTCACTGCTGTGCTGAAAATGATAGAGCACCTAAATAATAACTGCTCTGTGGTGGCCTGTAGGGGCCCTGACCTTTTTAAGTTAAGGTTGAAAGGAGGCTTACAAAGTATGTAGAACAAAAAATGGACTACAATAATTATGGGACTGCGAAATGAACCGATGTAGTCAGTAGAATCAAAAAGTGTAGTAATGTTTTGTCTGATAACGGTATAAGGTTAGTCTTATTATTAACAATATAGTATTAGACTGCATAGATACCTGTATAACATTTATCAAGGCCATTAAACATTTGCTGATATTGTCTTATAGTCAGTAAGTAAAGATTTCATGTTTTTGTAATGGGTTGATATCACACTGTAACGTAAATTATACTAAAGGTTTCACAGGTGACTCAGGGACTGACTTTATGTTCCTTTCAAAGTTCATGTGAGTGCCAGTGCCAGTCTGTGTTTTTGTCGTTCAACTATGTGGCCACCAGAGGTCCCTTATCCAGAATCATGAACAAAGCACTAGGCATTAGTCAAGGTGACCTCTGGCAGAAAAGCAGGCAAATGACAACAACAAAGATAATCATGTTTTTAATATTGTACAATTTATTTGTTTTAGTTTGAAGATAATCATGACTAGTAAACATTCTTAGTACAGTAGTGCACCAAGTAGTGTCACTGTCACACAGCTCCAGGCTTCTGGGGATGTGGGTTTGAGCCCCGCTTCATGTCACTGCCTCTCAGGAGTTTGGTGTGTTCTCCCTATGTCTGTGTGAGTTTCCTCTGGATGATTTGGTTTTCCTCCACAGTCCAAAAACACATTGTTGGGTAGATTGGCTACTCGAGTTTCCCTAGGTGAGTGTGTGATGCCCTGTGATGGACTGGTGTGCTGTTCTAGCCTTGTATCATAATTGCAGGACTCTGCACTGAGTTTCTCTTTGCATTGCCAAGATTGCCAGCATTTATTTCACATTATCTATCTATAGTATGATTTTTCCTACACCATCCAATTTTTAAACACTTGTTCATCAACTGTGTCTTCCACAGTCACAGTTATTAGCACTGTATTTTGTCCCTTAACAGCATTTGCTTTTTTGGGAAACCATTCAACCACAAGAGCATTACTGAGTACTACTCAAGTAGAAAAGGCTCTAGATCACAAACCCCACTCCAGCTCATCATTCTAGAAAATCATGTTTCACTGCTCCACTGCTCTTTACTCCCCTGATCAGTGCTTGCTCTTTTGTATGGTTAACTTAGGCTCATATGTCAGGTTTACTGACAATTAATTTTTTTAAAATGATACAACTTGGGCAATACAACCCGGGCAAAAAGTGCACTTTAAAGAAGCAGAATTCACTTATAAAGGGTGTCTCAATAGTTTTGAGACATATATTTTATTTGACAAATGGTGTATTTGTACGTGAACTAAAGAGCTCAATCTGTGGGATCTGCTTCTGTTTTCTACCAATGTTGTACCAGTGTTGCCATAGAAACTGCAGGCACTATCAAAAAACTGAATGCAGTAAGGTTGTAAGAACATGACAAGCCACATCAGTTCAGGAATACAAGAAATTTGTCTTGGCGAGTGCACATACGTATAATATGTAGAACACGTAGAACAAGCCAAACAGGCACAGAGACTACTACAAGTAATAAAATAAGGCAATCCAGATTATAGAATAAAGAAAATGGGCAAAAAAAAAGCCACAAACAAGGAGCTAAAGTGGATGAATGATATTCACACTGGTCTTGCTCAATGTCTGTGTTTGTCATTAATTGGTGCAACATTCTTGTGTGTGTAATAGAAATATTTGCACTTTAATAATCATAAAATGGTTGTTGTTTAAAATGTCTTACATTAGCTTTTAAGTTTTCAGTTCATTGAAATTATTAGTGTAATCAAATCATTCAGTATAAGGTGAAATACTGTTGTCTTTTTTCTCAGGTCCAGATTCAGTTGTTTGGTAAGAGCTTTGACATCAACAGTGATGGAACAGAAGAAAACCAGAGTGGTCCTTCTGGCATGTGGGTCATTTAATCCCATTACTAACATGCACCTGCGTATGTTTGAGCTGGCGCGGGATTATCTGGAGGACACTGGTACGTGAAAGTGACATGGATCTGTTATTCTGTACGTAAATGCTTAATACATTCTACAGAATACAGATAAATGTTTTTATAAGTGTTTTTTTCAATTGTATTACTATGGTTTTGGAGTTTTTGGAAATCTATATTTATGTGTTTTGTTTATTTAGGAAGGTACCATGTGGAGAAAGGTATTATTTCTCCTGTAGGGGATGCATATAAAAAGAAGGGTCTGATTGAGGCTTGTCATCGACTGAAGATGGCCAAATTAGCTACAGAGGATTCTAGTTGGATCATTGTGGACGACTGGGAGAGTCAGCAACCTGAATGGGTGGAGACTGCCAAGGTCATCAGGTGAGTGTGGTTTTAAAAACATTGTGTTATGATATGGATGAAGAGATAAACTTGTTGGAGAACGTGTGTATCTGACGCACCTCTGATGTGGTGTGCGTTAGTTAAAATGCTCCATTACATTTTCTCTCAAGTGATCTGTGACAAATTCCATGTCACACTGTATTATGTTGTTGCTTTTGAAAGGAAGGTTATGCCTTTCTAAAATGTTAGAAATGTCATCTAGACTGCTGCCTGACGAAGGGCTTGTATCATGGAAATGTTTTCTTTTTGTTTCTGTTTCTTTTCATTTAAAACAGTAGTATTTTAAAAGTAGTATGTTAAAATAAGTTCTTTAGTACATGAATTCTTCAGATTTGCATTGGAGATTTAATGTACTGTATATACTTTAATTCTTACATTAAACTAAGCTATTTAACGAACCTTATTGAATTTCAGAGATTCTGTGATATCATAAAAAGGAGTGTATAAGCCTGGCTTGCTGTGTGAAAGAGGCACGAAACAAGGCTCCCAAAAAGAACACAACTAGTTTACAAGCACTTGTTTATTTTAATTGTCCCTTAAATTTGTCTTACACTTGTGTGAGTCTAAGGGAGAAAAAGTAAGTCTGGAAAACTGATAGGGTGTTTTAAACTATAACACATCGCAGGTATAATACATAACAATATAGGATATTGGCTCTATAATATTCTTTTTTCAAATCGTTTCAAATCTCAAGGCACTATCATGAGGAATTGTCGGTAAAGGAGAACCATGATGAGGCAGACACTGTGAAATCAGTGAAGAGGAGAAGACTGGAAGAAAATGAAGATGTGTGTCAAAGTTCCTCTTCAGATTGCAAGAGATCAGGTACGACAGCAGCATGTGTGGTAATGTGTCATGTGAGCCAAGCACTAACCAATATGTCAGGAAGGAATTTACTTGAGTAGTCACACAAATATTCCACCCTAAATCACATGCAGTTGCAGTGGAACATGCGACCAGCCCTGAAGGCAAAAAGAAGGTGTCATAAAGCTGCAGGGCTTTTTAAAGGTTTTTTTTTTTTTTTTTTTTTACTGGAGTGTTACTGTTACTCTGCCAAACAGGGTCAGGCAGCATTCCTCTGAAGTCAGACTATTCAGAGACTATTGTAATGTATTTCCACCCATGCATTAGTGCTTACAGGAAATGGGTAATGTTTTCATTTACTGTGGTGTATTAATTCCCAACAGGAGCCATGTTCTACATCATCTGTGGAGCAGCAATAACACATTTGTATATAATTATACTATATATTAGTATAATACTGCTAGCCGTTAAAGTACAGTTGGAGAGTTGATTAAAAATGTAAAAATAAATAAATAAATAAATCACTGTTAGCTTGATGCTAATATAAAAGTTATTTACCTATTACAAAGCTATTGGAAGTTAGTAATATATTTATGGGTTGAAGACACACTAATGTTCTTGTGGCTCTAATCCTCACAGAACAGCTTATGTAAAGCTTTTTCTGTAGAGGCTGTTGCAAAGGGAACAAAATTGTTATTAATACCCTTAATTCACACTACAGATTGCCCCCCCCCCCCCCCAAAATGCCCAGTGATTACAAGTAGGATCTAGAAGCAGCGCAACCATGAACAGGATAAAGCAGTTACAGACAAAAAAATCAATTAATAAGTTGGCTTTACATACATTTTTTTTTTTGGCAGATGGTCCTGAGCTGAAGCTGCTTTGTGGAGCGGATGTGCTGGAGTCTTTTGGTGTGCCTAACCTGTGGAAGCCTGAGGATATTGCAGAGATTGTGGGACGTTACGGTGTGTTGTGCATCACCAGATGCAACTCTGACCCTGAGAAATTTATCTACCATTCAGACCTCCTATACAAGCACCGAAAGAACATCCACATAGTCAGAGAGTGGGTGAACAATGACATTTCAGCCACTCATGTGAGAAGAGCTCTGCGCAGGGGTCAGAGTGTCCGCTACCTGCTGCCTGACAGCGTGGTGGACTACATCAAGGAGCAGGGACTCTACAGTGTCGAGACCGAGAAGAAGAATGCTGATGTAATCCTCGCTCCTCTCCAGAGGTACAGCAAGAATACAGACTGAGCTGATACTCTTATGAGATGTTATGATAACTGCTGTTATGAGATTTAAACACACATGGTGTGTGTGTGTGTGTGTGTGAGTGTGTGTGTGTGTGTGGAGGGGCTCTTGAACTTCCAAACACATGACCCATTGCTGCATTTCCTGCAATACTGAACCAGTGTGCTTGTTTTCAGAGGGTTGTTTAAAAAGCATGATTTCTCAGGCTATGTCCAGTTAATACAATCTTTAAAGGGAGTTCTTATAATCTGAATTTTCCATACTTTCAAGCTGTGATTTGATCCTTCATGCTTGAGGAATGACCCTAAGGTTGTGTGAATAAATATTTATGCACTATGAAAAGATGGTTTGTTGGTGTTGTTAGTAGGCTTAAGATATTTCTGGTGATAGAAAATGTAAAATCTTAAATAATACAGGTTTTGAAAAGATTTTGCAAAGCTTTTTTTCTTCTTGATCAAATTTTTTACTGTAGAGATATTTTTGATAATTCTGGGTTTGTTTGTTTTTTTGTATCTTTATATAGATATTTTCAATCCTATCATCCATTCATTCTTTATATGACCTTTGCTGTTCTTAATATTACAATAAATGCATCAAAAAAAGGTTTTACACTACATCAGTATCTCTTTTGCCTCCTCAGTTTGTTTTCTAAACATGGTCTCACTTTATTTGCATGGTCAGAAATATACAAGATGTTTTTTCTCAGAGCAAAAATGATCTTTATTCTTGAGGAAAGTCTTTTGATGGCAGCACTAAACACTAGAGAATTTATTCTGATTAGTGAGAGTGAAAAGATCTGGAAACTTTTAAAAGGCTTTGTTTGATCAAACTGTTGATTTCAAACATCAGATTGGATTTAAATCAGATAAATATTTCACCTTTTCATTCTCTGTGTTTATGCAAATTTAAAAGGGCAAATACTTCCACTTGGTTTCACACTTGGGATTAAGATTTAATCACCATTTTCCCCATGGCAACCCCAATATGTCAAAGGAAAAATTCACAGAACCTTGTAAGACCTTTGTGAATGATGGGAACATTAGAGGAATCTAAACCCCACAGTAGTCATTGAATGGTAATGTCTGTAGATGTTATTTCTGGAGTAAACCTGAATGGATCACAAGTTGTGATTCACTTTAACTGATTGTATTGGCTGATAATGATGTGGTATCAGTGAAGAAAGAGCAGAAGAAAGCCTATTTATAGCTTCACACTGAAATACCTCTCATCATTCTGGACTTTTTTACAGGGGGTTTTTCCCCTTCCTACCTCCATTCAGTGTTCACTACAACCTTACTACAATCTACAGCCTGAGGGGTTGCTATATTTCTAAGTAAATCCATCATCACTGATTTATCACTCAAATATGTGTGCAAGTTAAAATAAAAGTGGCGTCCTATGGCAGATTAATGTCTATATTCTTTGGCTCACCTTACTGTAATGTCATATTTCTTATATATAAACGTGTTTTCATCATAAGTAACATGAACAGTGTTTGAAATGGCCCTCTACTCACCATTCCCTTCATTACTCACCATGTAGTGAACTATTTTAGGGAACAGAATTTAGGAGAGTAGTGAATGCCATCCAGTAGATACCAGTGGTATAGGTACACGTATATGTACACTGCAATATGCCAATTGTCCAGATGGCCAATTTATTAAATAACTCCCCTTAGCTGTCATCGCAACATTTGCCCCTGAGAGATTTGGCAGGAACTGCCACTGAACTCCTTGTCTATTTCAGCAGGACCATGACATGAATGTATGTGCCTGTCTGAAGCCCAGATCTCTCTATTGAAAATGTATGTTGAATCATAAAAAAAGGAGAATAAGACAGCGATCACAACTGTTGAGCAGATCCTGTCTTGTATACAGCAACTGAAACTGTAAGTACTTTCAATCCCCAAACATTTGTAATGTATCATCAATAGGTGAAGTGATTCAGTGATAAATAAAGCTTTTTTGACTGTTGAAGGCATCAATAACTAAATTTAGTTATTTTTACAGATTTAAATTTGCCATTGAAAACCAACATTTTTGTCAGTTTGTCTATTAAATAAATGTTAAAGTGAATTAACACATTGCAGATTTCAGTTATTTATTTCATTTTAAATGGGTCTGAGCTTGGGTTTGTATATATCACCTTGATATATCGTCTTCTCACACAGAAGAACCAAGTACCTATAATGTAAACACTGGATATTTAAAAGTGGTAACTATCTTACTATCTCATGTTTATCATGGTTAGTTTAGTGTCTTCAGACAAAGCTTTTCATGGATTGTTTCCTATTATTATTATTACTAGTAGCAGTAGTATTTGTGTGTGTGTGTGTGTGGGGTGTAAAAATCCAAGTTATATCTCAGAACTTTTTCAAGTATGTTTGTTGGCTCCGCCCCCTCAGTGTGTAACACCTATTTTAAAAGCTGTGTAGCACAGACTGTATCTTACACTCGCTCTAGGAATTTTCGTGACTCTGTGCTGCTTCAGATTCTCGTGACAAAATGCCTGCCAGTCTCTGTGGAACATGGGACATGCTCAGCAATGTCAACTTTGAGGGATACATGATTGCTTTGGGTAAACTTGCATTAAATAATATATAAAAATTCACAGATGTAAAATTTATTGTACAGCTGCTAATCCAACATTTATTATATAAATCAAGGGTAATAGTTGTTGGTAGATAGTAAAAGACTATTTTTCTGAGAACTCTTAAAGGGAGCAACATAAGAACAATATTTATTTACATATAGAGAAGAATCAAAACAAAGAAACAGTAAATAATGTTGTTAATGTGTTTACTAACAAGAGCTTTCTTGGTCTTGTTTGTCTGGCAGGGATTGGCTTGTCCACTCGGAAATTTGCCATGAGACTAAAGCAGCGTAAGGTGATTGAGAGAGTTGGTGACGGTTATGTGATCAAAACTCTCAGCACCTTTAGAAACTACGTCTTCTCCTTCAGAATCAGTGAAGAGTTTGATGAATACACCAAGGGTTTAGACGATAGGCAATGCAAGGTAATGAATTTTGTGTTATTAGAAATTTGAAGGTTACACTGAGTACTGAATTAATGCCAGTGGTTTAAAGCAACAGGGTACATACCTCAAATTCTTTTTTTTTTTTAAACAAACACATTAGTCTGATACATTTCAGTACTGCAAGTCATTGTACCTTTTTTATTGATCCATATATTGTGACATTTTCACAAAATATAAACACGTTTCAGTATAATGTTTAAATATGAAAATACATGTTTTGATCATGGTGTTATGACAGATTGACTGGAAACTGCATCAAATTTCCCATCTTTAGTAGCTTGAAGTCTGTTTAATGGGAGCTTTATGGCTGCTACTGCGATTGTTGTGTAATTTTGTATGGATTTTTGCTGAGTGAATTGTTTCATGTAGATATACTTATCCCTGCACCTGAAATCCTGTGATGGAAAAACAATAATAACTAAACCACAAATACAGTAGAGGATATGTTGAAATAACTCACAGCATGCTTTTTCTTTGTGTATGCAGTCTGTGGTGATGTCTGAAGGGAACAGGATTGTGTGCACTCAGAAAGGAGAGAAAAAGAACCGAGGCTGGGTTCACTGGATTGAAGATGATAAGCTGCACCTGGTAAGAAAAAAATCATTTGAATGGCTTAACTACACGCACGTTTCTAAGGGAATTTGGGGGGACGGGTTGTTATTTTTCATCTGATCTGATTCAAATTACTGTGTAGGATGTATTCTTATTTTTTCAATGGAAGACATGTTTGGTTTCAACTTTTGTATTTCTGTAATAATCAAAATTTCTATAAATAAATGGGTAAAAAAAATAATTTGTAAAAACATTTGAATTAAGACTAGTCTTAGATTAATTTGTAGTGTTATTTCACAATTAAAACCTCAGCCAAATATATTCAGAAAAACACATATACACTGGTAATATTCTGATCTTAATATTTGGTGTTTGGTCTCAAAATATTTGGTAATATTTTGTCTTACAGGAGCTGTATTGTGAAAACCAGATCTGCAAGCAAGTATTCAAGCGGGTTGCTTAATATCTAGCAACAAGGATGGAATAAAGCACTCAGATTTAAAAATACAAAGAATGGAAGGACCCAGAACTTCATTCTCTCTCCTGTGATCAGTGCTTATCAGGAGAGCAACATACAGAGAGCTTCAAGCTCTTAAGCTCAGCATCTGTGCACATGACAAATACCAGTCAGGAGGGACACTGTAATATAGTGTTAAGTGTTGTCCTTCAATTTAATACATTAGATTCAACTCTTTAGACACTTCAAGCTTGTTTGAGTTGTATCATTTGCTGGAACAGAGAATGAGTGTCATGAACAATGTCATGAGGAGCTATAGTTGTGCAGATAGACACCTTTGATATTAACAATAACACCACTAGATGGAGACATAGCTCATATAATAGACAATGGAGTGGTTTCATAACAGGCTATAAACTAGTACTGTATGTAGGTTATTTTTCGTGAAACAGTTTTCGTGAAAACTGTTGTTAATTCAATTAATTGAAAGCAAAAATCACAGAAAGACAGCAAAAAAAAGTTCGGTCTTGTGAAAATTTTTTAGACTTCCAGTGTTTGGCTTACAAAAAAATTAAAGTAGTTCAAAGTACTGCACAAAACGGATTAATTTTTTTGTATACTTTATTGTATTTTATATATTTATTGATGCGATGTCAAACAAAATTGCCCTTTAAACTACTTCATCTAAGAACTGGTTTCTGAACATTTGTAAACTTTTTTAAGGTTAACAGAAAATAAATCTGTAAAATCTGTTTTGTTTTTTTAATTCTATTTTATTCTAATTGATTCTATTTTCTTATGTTTCTAAGAAAAGAATTGAGTAGTATAGATTGACTGATTGATATTATCTGGTGAAAAAAATATGTTTATAAAGATAATGACCTAAATACCATACATTGAGAAAACAAATAAAATGTGCTTGTAGTTTATAATATAGACCACCACAGAGCAGGTATCATTTAGGTGGTGCACTAGTCTCAGCACTGAAGAGATGCTGAGGTGTTAGTGTTGTGCTGGCATGAGTGGATCAGACACAGCAGAGCTGCAGGAGTTTTTAAACCCTTCAGTTTCACTACTCGACTGGACTGCTGAACTGTCATCAACCATAAATTTCCAGCCAACAGCATCCTGTGACAGCTGATGAAGGGCTAGACGATGAATTATCCAAACTGCAGCAAGAGATGGGCTAATTTACATCTACAAGTTGGACCAGATATTTGTATCCGTCAGAGTGGACAGAGTGTTTTAATGTTGTGTCTGCCCTACTCATACATCACAGTCCACACTAACACGTCACCACTATGTCAGTATCAGTGCGTTGCTGAGAATAGTCTACCAGCCAAATCACACCTGCTCTGTGATGGTGACTGTTGAAAAACAGGGAGAAAAGTGCTAATAATGCATGCAGAGCAAATAATGGATATCAGTCTGTAATTGTAAAACTACAGAGTACAAATATATGGTCAATGGAGCGAACTGAAATGGATGATGTATACATTATATAAGGGTGCGATATTTTGACAGTGTATAAAGGCCAACAAAGGCCTTCAAACGTAAAGTTTAATGTCCACATTTTATGGTTTTCCACTGCAGAATCAAACATATTTCCATTCTTTAAAGGCTATTATTATTTGGTATTTGTTATCTGTATTCTAATTATGTGGAATCAATCTAACAGAGAGTGATTAATATCACCTATCATATACCCCCACCTCGGCCCCACTCTGCAGCAACCCTTCCCTCTCGTGTTTGTCACGTGACCACAGAGCCAAAATGGCCGCGTTGGTGTTTTGACGAATAATACTTTTGTGTTTGTTTCATTCTTTTAAAGAAAGCGGTTTGTAATCGTCTTCGCCGGGGAGGGAGGAAGAAACCCGCTTCATGTTTTAACTTAAGCAGCTTCGAACAGACAATCACGCTTTACTGTAAACGTTATTTAGTAGTGTTGTATTAGACTATGCACTTTCGGTGTTTATAAGAGACGGAGAGAGAGGGCTAGCTGGTGGGCTAGCGACATTATTCTGATTAAAAGAAAAATAATTAAAACCGAAGAACGATGGAAGAGCTCAGTGCCGATGAGGTAATACTTTGATTATACTTCTGAAACATTTTTTCGCGTGAGTTAACTGTTGTGGCGGCTGTAATCCGTTTGTGTGGCTCAATTTGGCTTGTTCGCTTGCTTCTTTCCCGATTTTTTTCGTTCCACCTTAAATTGAACCGTGGTTACGTTTTGGTGCCCGAGGCTCTAGAGTGCAATTGCTGGATCTGCTGCGCCGTTTAAGGTGGAACGGAAAATTCGAATATGAAGCTTGTGAAGAAGACGCTAAATTCAGCTAATACGTGGAGACAGCTGCTTAGATGTAGCCTTTCAACAATACTCATACGCGTCCTTATGTACGGAATATGATGTTTCACGTTTGAAATAATTAACGTGTTCAGTGTTTCACATTGAATAGAGGGAACAGTGCTATGTCATCCCACAGCTAGTTAACGTTAGCAACCTTGTCACTGAAGCTCACCTACCGAAGCCTGGTTTAGCTTCGCTGTTCGGCACTCTGAAAATAGAGGATAAAATCCTAAGTCCGCTCGTCTGATTTTTCCTTTTGAAGAGCAACCCGTTTAGTCACCTTTGTACGGAGCCCTGCTGGAGACATACATTTAGAATAAATGTATACACTTGAACGACTTAACGCGTGGGAAGGACTTAATAAGCCGTGGGAACGAGAAATTTGAATAGCTTATTTTTCGTGCTTTATTAAGTGAATTCACTTTTATTTATATTGCAGATTTAAAGACAACAGTTGTAGCCCAAAGTTCAAGACGTTCCCACCTATTCTTATAAATTTCACAAGTCTTCATTTAATCTGAAGGGATGTCACTGATGTATCTTTGCCTCTGTACACTATGCTCCATGACTTTATCTTACTCAAAGGAATCTTGGGATAAATTGCAGCCTTAATGTAAACAATAGTTTCACTGTTCCCTGCTCTGTACCTATCAAGGTTTAATCAGCAGCCAATAAAGTCTTTTGAAACCTTTTCAGACACTGAAATATCAGTTTTGCAATTTAGTAGGAATTGATAAGAACATTTTTCTTAATTATTATTTTTATTAAGATATTTTTTATTAGGGATAAATTATATACTTTCTAATAATGAACTCTCTCATGGTGATGTCTTACTGTCTTATAATAGTGAGAAAGTATAGGATCCCATTCTTATGAGGTACAAAGTCATAATATTGAGCCATAATTGGGATGGCACGTTCATATATTATAGACATAGTAGTACAAGTCATAACTGCGAGAAGCCATTCCATTCATATGCGTTAGTGAATGGCTGTACATTTTTTCATGTGATAGAGTTGAGCTTCCATTCAAGTCCACCTTTCTGTTGTAATGTTATTTTCCACATTTTATGTTATTTACAATTAGAAAATCAAAGCAGCCAAAAGGTTGAATTAATTTTTTTTTGTCCTGGATGCATAGTACCTTGCAAAAACTTAGAGGGAAATCTACACCACCATTATAGTTAATAAATCCAATTATTAATGCTTTAAGTGATTTTATTTTATCTTATGGAGAAACATTATCATCCTCCTATAATCATTTTCAAACATCCCCTCAAGGAAGTTATTAAATTAAATAACTTTTATTAAATACCAAAGGTCTCACTTATTAAATACATTTGATGTTCTATCTAAAATTGAAAGTTTTCAACCTTTGTATACAATTATTTATAAAAATTCATTTTTAATGTGTTGTGTACTGTAATGTATGTTTAAAGCACACCGCTGCTGTGGTTTCCACTTGGTTTTGTTTACACACTTTTATACCTACTTCATATTTTACCAATTAATTACTTACGAAAGTTGACACGCTTTATGTCTATAATCAGATTTGTGCGTTCAATTGTTTCATAAATGAGGCCCTAAGCTGGGCTACTCAAAGAAAGAAAAAAAAGAACTAAATCCAGTTGTTCAATGCTACTGATGTATAATATCAGTAACTGGAGAAGTTTACATGTTTAATACAAAAAAAAGAAAGTTGTTCGGTTTGTTATTTCAAAGCCATGTTTTTATAAAACTGTGCTAAACTTTCTGCATTTGTGACCTCTATCAATCTGTATTAACATTGTAGAGCAGTAGAAATCTTGCTATATAGTCCCACATTCTATATATCAAGTATAACATTTTTTGTATTAGCAATTACAATACCCCTGTCTTTTTCAGAAAACATGCAATCCTTTTTTCTCTGGAGGACAGAACATGGCCCATGTATTTTACATATAAACAGTCATATTGGATTTCATTTTCAGGATTATGACCCTTGTGTCAGACCACAGTAAATCCTCTTATTTGAAATCTCAGCCAAGGCATATATCAATCCTAAATTCAAAACTCAAAAATGGGATAAAAAGCTGACAAGTTTACCTTAGAGCTTCCTCTACTGTGGTGACAACTGTGACTACTCTGTAGCTGGTGTCACAACAAAACCAAAATCCAAGACCTAATTTTTCATTCAGCAGAGGAGATGTGATAATTCAGGTTTGGTGTATCTCTAAATTGCAACTACAGTATTATTTTGCTTTAATAAATATGCTAATAGTGTGTTAATGGCGTGTTATATATTTTTGGGTGTGCGGTAGATTTTAGGACTAGGCAAAATTATTCTGTCATGCATTCATCTTCTTGGTTATTCACTGTCACACTTTATCAGGGAGACTGTGGCCCTTGTATTACCTTCTGTAGCTATTATGAGTCACTGAAGTGTTCAGTGATCTTCCTGTAACCTTTTTTTGCTTGGGAAATATCAGACAAACTATGCTTTTAAATATGTTATAAATGAGAACTAAATGTTGTTTTACTGTTATTTTCTAAGTAGACCATTGTCAAAGGTTTATATACTTAAATATATACTGCACCTGACAATGAAGATCAACGTTCAAATCTGTTATTTTTATTTTTCGTATTCATTAATGCTGGCGCTTAAAAAAAAATAAAATAAAAATTGGACTAACCTAAATGCTAAATGCAGCTTGACTAGACTTAGTTTTAACATCCCTTTGTAGAGAGATGTCAATAATGTTGTAGCCCTGCTACTGAACACAACCAATTTTTGTTTTGAATTGTAATTTTACACAGGATAAAATCTCCTATACCTTTCCATTAGCTTCACGCAAGGCCCAGCGCATACTCTTCCTAGCAGCCTCTGTGACATTTCTTCTTTAATTTATCATTGAACATTTAATTATCTCACACCTAACCGCTGAGCCTGCTGTAGCAGTCCTATATATCAGTCTTATGTTGACATATTATGTTCAGATGGCTGTCTGTCTTTATTGATATTGTTGAATAATATAACTGTATTTTTAACTTATTGTTGCAGATGCGGAGAAGGCGACTGGCACGGTTAGCTGGAGGTCAGACGTCTCAGCCCACCACACCTTTGAGCACGCCCCTGACGTCCCCACAGAGAGAAACCCCTCCAGGTCCACTTCCAGGACCCTCTGGAGCCTCTTCTCAGCCTTTACCACCAGCACCATCCCACACTCTGGGCCTTAATGCCCAATCAGTCACTCCCGCCACTTCTCCAATGGGAGCTTCAGGTAAGAGTGTCCTTCTGTTAACGCTCCCTTTCCAATAGATGCATGATTTTGGAATATGTCTGTATCAGTGCTCTTCTGTAGTGTAGTTTAAAAGAAGAACAGGTCACTGACATACCTTGTGTGGAGCTTTTTCTTTTGCTTCCTTTTTAAAACTTTTCAGGAGAGTCAGGAGTGACTCAGATTGAATGAAATTCTGTGCACTGCTTGTCTCTTAAACTAAATGTATTGAGACAGTCAGGCTTTGTGAGTCTAACTACATGACACGTTATATTAAACACCAGTTTTTGAGCTGTGTCTCAAAAGGACTGTTCAGTGTTTCTTGTAATATTCCTCTTTCTTATTCTTGGGATTTCCAATTGAGTTTTCTGGCTTTCATCTTCAAGAGCTGATGGAATGCTTGGGAAACTTGAGAACCTCTCGAAAGCAGTTCTTATATTGAAGCACATGGAATTTTTATGCTATGTTTTGCATAAGATTAATAGTGCTTAGACCCCCCCCCCCCCCAAAAAAAAAAGTGCGTAGTCATACTAGCAGTCTCAGTACCTTTGCCTTGGCCAGAGTTCAACTCAGTATTTGTAGGTAAGCCAGACTGACGGTTCAGATTTGCTGAGTGCCGTAGGGAATACAGTCTGTTGATTACAAGTACACTTACTGTCATGTAGGTTATGACCTACTTGTTCTAAGAGTGTTTGCATATCCTATCTGATTAGTCTCCTGACTGCTATTATAAATAAAGAACACCAAGTGCTATAATCTTAGCTTGTTTAATTTGGAATTAACATGAAGATAAAGATTTACTGTCTATTTTTTCGATTTTCTCTCTTTACTTTTTGTGTCAACATTTTATACAATTGACTCAAACATGCTAAACCTATTTTGTTTTTACATTTTTGCTTTAAGATCTTCTATGTCCTTTCTGATGACACAGCCTCCATTGGTTTATATTTCAGGGAATCAGGGGATTGGGGTACACATCAGCTTTTGTAAAAGGACCTTTTTTGTGTTGTCATCAGAATGCTGTTGTGGCTGCCATTCAACCGACCTGATTCAGAGTTCAGTGCCACATGAAAGTGCAGCTTTAGCAAAAGTACAAGGCTACAATGATATTGCAGCTTTTCTCTAGAACATACAGCAATGGGACATGTTCTAATGCACCTGTCCTTTGTGCTTTTGTACTGTGTGCTGTCATTTTGGCACAGTTATCTAGATGGGAACTGTTTGTTATGATTGCTCAGTTTTAATCTTTAATTTCAGTTGCACTCATTGCGGACACTTGTATTTCACCTAGAACATACATTTTGTTACAGGCTTTGTAAAAAAAAGCATTGTCAATTTAATGTGGATCTCTAAAGCATGTGCACATGAGTCTTAGGTCCCCACACTCAAGGAGAGGTATAAAGTTGAAACTGAAATGGTGTTAATGGGATGTATGTTTATGTTTCTGTCAGACTTACTGTTACTATTGGTTTCCCCTTTTGGCTCTTTACTGTAGGGGTGGCTTACCGCAGCCAGAGCAGCGAGGGGGTCAGCTCTCTCTCCAGCTCTCCATCCAACAGCCTTGAGACCCAGTCTCAGTCCCTGTCCCGCTCACAAAGCATGGACATAGACACAGCATCCTGTGAAAAGAGGTGAGACTTCTTTTAGAGCCAAAGTAAAATATTCTTCTAGACAGATTTCCTCTTTGGAACAGTTTAGCCTTTTGTCACAGTCATCTCTTCTTACGTTTGGATTTAAATGTTCATTTGTCCTTCAGCTTCATAATCCTGCAGTGTGAAAGAGTGACAGGCTCTTAAGTTCTTAGCATGACTCTTGTAGTGTCAATCATAGGTGTGGAGCTGTTTAATAGGTGCCAATCTTTAAATAATTATTTCTTTGGTCATTTCTCTAATATTTACATGTTTGATTGTATGAACTGTTTGGGTATACTCAATTTATGTTTTAACATTAATTTTTGAAATGCTCTTTTAGCAGTAGTGTCACTATCTATTAAGAATCCTTGAAACAAACCTATTTTTTTCTATCTAATCCTGTCCTGTTTATTCAGCATGTCCCAGGTGGATGTGGACTCAGGAATTGAGAACATGGAAGTGGAGGACAGTGATCGCAGGGAGAAGCGTAACCTGGCTGAGAAGGTGAAAATACTGAATATAATGTGGATGAAGGGATCACAATGTCTTTTAACTGACAATAAAAACCTATAAAACCAGTTTTTAATTTGTTAATGATATGATTGTGAAATATGACTGAGAGTCACTAATAAATAAACGAATAGCCTTGATAATTGAAGGCAGCTTGCTGTTCTACAGGACTCCTCGTCTAACTCAGATGTGTCTGAGGAGCAGGCTCTGCAGCTCATCTGCAAGATCCTTCGGGTGTCCTGGAAGGAGCAGGACCGTGATGTCATCTTTCTGCCCTCGCTTGCTGCTGAGTTCCAACAGAACCCAAAAGATGGTGAGAGATGGAAAACAGGGAGACATGAAGAGATGATATCTGATGACATTTTTTTTTTGCCTGTTGTTCTTATATTATAATTGTTTCTAATTACATTTTTTGTCCCTGTTTTTTTCATTAGTCTATTCTGACTTCAAAGACCTGATTGGCCAGATCCTGATGGAGGTTCTTATGATGTCTACCCAGTCACGTGATTGCAACCCCTTTGCCAGCCTGACGGCCACATCACAGCCAATCACTGCTGCCAAATCTCCAGACCACCACCTAACGCTTGTCCCGCATTCCAGCCAGGGGAGCAGTCCCATGATGCCTTGTGGAGGCTCGCTTGGTGCCAGCTCTTTGTCCAGGCAAGTGCGGGGCAAATAAAAACCACATTCTGTACACAAACAGAAGTGACCTTTTAATCGTAAAATGTGCGCAAACTCTTTTTTTTTAAATTTATATTATTTATTTATTTATTTATATTGATTAAGACTCATGTTGCCACTTTTCTCCTCAATGTCAAGTCCTTCATTCAAGGCCTAACCAGCTTTACTGTATTAAGCTGCTTAACTATATGTTTAAAGTACTCTTCTCCTGCTATCCTCTGCTATTCATGTTGTTTGTCAGTCACTATACTTTTTCCATTTTATGTTCTGTCTAATTTCTGTTGTTTTCAGTTTGTATGGATGTAGTCCACACCATTTCACCCAAAACGTCAGGATGAATACTCCATCAATACCTGTGCCCGTTGCCCCACCCGCGGTTGCCCCACCTGCAGTTGCCCCACACCTCCCTTTCAGCTCTCCTATCCCCTCTGCTCCTTTGCCCAGTTCTCAGAGATACAGGCCTTACTCGCTGAACCCCTCTCAGTCTTCCTCTTTACCCATGAGCCTGAGTCCGAGGTCTGGCCCTTCAGGTACTGCATCTGCCCAATCTGCTGCCACCCAAAGCCCAGCTGTGCCGTCCAACCCCCAGCCTGCTTCTCCGCCATCCCACAGACCCCATACACGGCACACAGCTGTCCCATTCCCCTTTGTGCCTGCTTCTCCCACCACTATGGCCAGACGGACAGCCCTGGCCACCCGGATGCCCTCTAGGTATTTTCTCATTATGTTAGATGTGAAGCTTTGGCCACTAAATCTATAATAAGCTAAAACTGCATTCAGGTAAATGAGAAATGTAAGTTTCTCAAGGGCTTTCTTGATATATGGAATGAAGCAGACTAATATATAATTATGAAATGGCTTAGAAACGTGTGCATCAAAGGAAAAAAATAAGAAGCATCTCATTTTTAGATTCTAATAAAATGTGACAGCTCTAACATAGTCTTTTTTATGGTTGGTATTTATGTATCAATCAGTGCTTTTTATTAAGTCTCTAACGTGAGTCATGTCACAGAACTCCTACCATATGCATGTGGTAAAGTCATATGGGAAAGATATTTTCCCCAAGTAAGTTAGTTGTTCTTTTGGTGTCTTGTTTTGAACAATTCAGCTTCCTACCAACTTCTCTTGTTTTTAACAGATTGCCTTTTCTTTTGACTTTTGACCTTTGCTGCTGCTGTGCAAATATTCTGTAAACAGTTTATGCACTATTCTTTAGCCTATATTATCACCTTTAAGTGGAGTAGATTTAAGCATTTTGGACAGTAGTTTATTTGTTTCTTCTTCACTGTGAGAAATCTCATTAAACCCTCCCCTCTCCTTCGTTTCACATCCTCCCATCCTGCACTTGTCTGCCCGTGGTGGCTGTGCCAGCCCTTTCTCTCTCCTTTTCTTTGCCTTGTCCGACATGTCTCAGGATAGCAGTGATGATGAGCTGGAGGAAGACGAGGAGGAGGATTTTTCTGGGGTTCAGTTTGGGTCAAGGTACTGGTGCCAGTGTGTGTTGCATGCTTCAGCGTGCTGCCTGGCCACTAACAGAATCTGACTGTGCCCTGTGCTTGCACAGTAAATGGGCTTTGCTTTAAAAAAAAAAACCACACAGCCCAGCAGCTTCTGTGAATATTGTGAATTTCCAATGATGACAAGTCATATTTCTTCTGTGCTTAAGATATTTTGAATAAGATTAAACCATATGTATTTAGCAACAAGACTGGAAGCAGCCAGTTTTGTGAAGGCTTTGTTTCCAGATGATATCTCCTCCATGTCATAAGGACTTGACTAATTTCAGCTTGTGGTATGAATACGATCCATTCAACCTTGAAGTGCCTTGTTCAAACAAGTGTCTGTGCTTCTGCTGTTACATGTGTCTGTTCATTTGACTTTTCTGGACAGCATATTTTCCCTAATGCTTACAATCATAATGGGTTTGAGAAGTGCCAAAGCATTGGGTAGCGACTGAAAGAAAAATAACATGACTAATGGGAGAGGCAAGGGTGTGCTGTGAAGTGTGTCCCCTCACCTGGGAATTAAACACTAATGCATGCACAGGAGGCTTAACTGTTTTAATAGTTGTTGATTTTATGGTTTTTATCCCCCCCCCCCCTCTCCCCCCTCTCTCAATTCAAAAAAAAACTGGGACACTAAATGAAATGTGAATGTAAATTAAAACAACACAAATAACCAAGAAATGAATATTTCAGTGCTTGGAGAATTGTTTCAGTAATTTATTAATTTCCAAACGTGTTTACATTAGAAATAGTACAAAGATGATTTTTTTAACATTTTCTTTGTAGCTAATAATATGGAATAGTTAGAAATGAGAAATTATAGAAATACATTGTGTATCAGCAAATTATGGTTTTTGCACTTTAGATGGATAAATTTGAATAGTTGGTTTTGTTTACCTCATAAAATATGATATTCATTAATTCTCTTAACAGGCTAAAAGGTGAACTTATCACACCTCAGTACACAATTTAACTGTCCATCCAATCCATCTAGTATCTTCTGAAGGATCAAAGGTAATGAACATTTAGCTGTAGGTATTGACCTTGGTCTTTAAGCACATTTTTATATACAGTATCAATTTTCTCTTACATTTTCTAAATTAAGGTTTTCAATTTGGATTAATTAGATTGGGGTGTGAGTGAGATGGAAAAGTTCATTACCAGTAGTTCCTTCAGGTGTTTCTGAATTCTGAATTATGCACTATGTACTTCACTCTTACTGGTGGTAAGAGACTGCAATAATTTATTGTCCTAACACCAAGCCTGCTAGGCTTTCTCTTACAGACCATCCTTCTTTGATTGTAAATAATTTCTCCAAGGCTGGATCTATTTTCTACAGCTCACCTGTTGGGTTGCTTTTTTTCTTGGTTGTAATGATGTCCAACTATCTCTCTCTCCATCTGTCTCTGCCTCTCCTTTTGTAGCCTGGGTGCGTCTGGTGGGGGAATGGCCTGTGACTCAGGCAGTGACCGCTTCACTATTGAAGCGTGTAAAGAGACAGAGATGCTGAACTACCTCATCGAGCGCTTTGACAGTGTGGGCATGGAAGAGAGGAAGGCTCCCAAGGTGACACTTCAGAGGAAACCTAGCTTCTAATTGAAATGGGACACACCTTGCTATGCCAAAAATGACTATGAGCAAAGGACGAGAATGGGTAACACAGAACTGAAACAAAATAGATGCTCACGCTGTTCTACCTTAACATTACCCTGATTAGATCAAGATATCTCATGGGAGAACAGTCATGTGCTCTTTCTTAAATTGAAAGTAAATTTTCTCATCAAGCATGGGGGAACCCAGTGCTTTAATCTTGAGTTTGGTGTTTCTGCTGTATTTCCTTATTCTGAGTGTGTTGTGTTGCAGATGTGCAGCCAGCCAGTGGTCAGTCAGCTGCTCAGCAACATACGCTCCCAGTGTATTTCTCATGCTGCTCTTGTGCTTCAGGGTGCCCTCACTCAGCCCAGGTCTGTTCTTATATGCATCTCATCACCACTGCTGTGCCTCAGTGTTAATGCGTCATAATGTTTTATGATTGTCCTAAATAGAGCACCCTGATTAATCTTCTTTAATCCCAAGCCTCTTGTAAATGTAATATACAAATGTAATAATGTACATGTTCTTCAAATAATTGTCACAAATATATTTCAAATATGTAATATATTGCTTAGCACAATATTAGACCAAAAAAGAGCTCTCCAATTGTGTCGGTGCAGATGAGGCATTTGAATTAATCATGATAGACACTCCTTCTCTTTCCGATTGTTCTCAGGGCCCCTCTGCAGCCCTCACTACTAGTACCCTACATGCTGTGCCGGAACCTTCCATACGGCTTTATCCAGGAGCTTGTGCGCATGACTCACCAGGAGGAGGAGGTGTTTAAACAGGTGGGAGTTGCAGCGCACACCACATGCTGATTCATTTTGTGCTTGAAGCTGTGGAGGAATATCATAATTGATGTGCCATGCTCAATGGCATTAAATGTGCTTTTTGAAGTGGGAGATGTTTTAGTGGAAAAACTGAGTCAGTTCAACACCTAATAATCCACGCTGTTTGAAAGCATATCCTTATTTAACTCTGGTCCTCTCTCTCTCTTTGACATGTTCTTCTTACTGTCATAATAAACCTATTGTAAGCTTATTTAAACAGAGCCTGCCTTTTCTAGAATAAATGGAACATTTTTCTCTATCTAATCCGGCAGTTTTGTGGTGTAGTATTCTCCTCCTTTTTCCAGTTCGTCACAGTGACCTGCTGCCTTTCACTTGCAGATCTTTGTCCCCATTCTCCAAGGGCTTGGTTTAGCTGTGAAAGAATGTTCCTTTGACAGTGACAACTTCAAGTACCCCCTGATGGTAAGAGAAACAAGACTGTCCAAGATTTAATGTGCTACCTCTCATGTGGTCCTCACACAGCCCAACATCATGAAAGCTTTTGATTTGTGGCTAAAAGTAAGTTGTTCTCTTTCATATTTAATACTCTTATTTCCCATCACTGCTCGGTTGAATTGGATCACACATCATAAAATGCTTCATAAACTGTGGTTTGTGTCTCAGACACAGCCCATAAAAAGTAGGCAGTTATGTCTTATAGAAGGGTCTGATCTGTTAAAAAGCTTGCCTTCCTGAAACCACTGCCCCCAAAACATTTCACATGAAAGCTCAGTAACTTATTTTAATATGACATATTTTGATGCAGCTTTTCTTTTTTAAAATGGCACACACAGGTAGTTACCATCCACAAGTATTTTATTTAATGTTTTATATAATTAAATAAATTAGGAATATTTAAAACTTTCTTGCTTTAATAAAATGTAACAAGTATTTTTAAATAATATAAATGTTAATAAATGTGTAATATGAAGGAAACATATGAATATCTACTCTTTTATACACACACGTGCATACATATTTTTTCCAGTTGTCTTGCAGCTGTTGTAGCTAATTCATACATGATTACACACCATTATCTATGTACCTGAACTTTTTTTTACAGGCTTTAGCTGAAATTTGTGAAATCAAGTTTGGAAAGACTCACCCCATGTGCAATTTGGTAAGTTTTAGTGGAGTTTTGTTGTGTTAAAATTAGGGAAAGGCGATATGATGATAAATTAATTGTTATTTAGAACATTGTGTAATTGTTTCTTAGAACATAAAGAAACATGATATATTTTCATATTCAGTCTAGTGATTTTTTTCTTGGCTGTGTTTGTTTCTGTTTATTTTAATGTAATTTTTCTCTCATTAAAGGTAACTTTACAGGAGAAGGAAAAATACATTTAGGTTAAATCTATGTAAATTGTCAAGATTGTTTTGCAAGTGGATAGTTTCAAGTGGTACCGTTATCATTCATATATTGTAAAAACAATGTGACTGAGTTTTGATTTGACATAAATTATATATGTCTGTTTCTAGATCACAACTCTGCCACTGTGGTGTCCTGATCCTTTGAGTCCTGCAGCCGGCAGAGAGACTCAGAGACTATCTTTCCTCGGAGCCTTCTTCAGTCTTTCTGTTTTTGCAGAGGATGATGTGAGTCATATTAATAATAGCGAACAAAGTTTTAACAAGGCAAAGACGCCCAGGACAATGGAAATACATTGTTAAAGTGTCATCCTGCTCAGAAGTGATTCTTAACACATCAAATGCTGTTTTACTAGACTAAGGTGGGAGACAAGTACTTCTCAGGCCCTGCCATTACCATGGAGAACACACGAGTGGTCAGTCAGTCCCTTCAGCACTATCTGGAGTCTGCCAGGGTAAGTGCTAGAGCTCAGGCACTCATGAATTTTTAATGAGCTGCTCCAATCAATCAGTGGAACATTGGCTAGAAAATTCTTTTTATAGTCCGGCAGTGGCTGAAACGGTCATCTCTTGTTAGTTCTTAAGGTTAAATAATGTTCTGAGATCAGAATGGAATTCTGAGACCTACACAGCGGGCATGGTCAGATTCATGTAATTATACTGTGACAAATATGTTTATATTTGTGGGTTAAGACTCACGTATAGGGTTTTGCTCCTCAGGGCGACCTGTTTAAAATCCTCCACAATATATTGCTGAATGGAGAAACGAGGGAGGCTGCACTGAGCTACATGGCAGCTCTGGTGAATCGAAATGTGAAGAAAGCTCAGATGCAGGTATGACTCATTTTCTGATTAGGATTTTTACACTTATTCAAAATGAGAGAAGAACTGCTTCAGTGGTTTATACTTGATGTGAGCTGACATTCTCTTATAACATTTTTGTGTGTGATCTTAATGTGACATTTATTGCTTTGAAATAAATCAAACTTTAAGAGTTCAGTTATTAGCAGAGAGTTACATATGCTCTACACCGATCAGCCATAACACTGAAATTACTGCCTTTTTTCTACATTTATTTTCCATTTTGTCGTCTCAACTTGTCATATTTAGTACACTTTGTAGTTCTCCTGTTACAGGATAGTAATCTGATTTTGGGTGATGGATTATCAGTGACGTTAACGTCATGATCATGTTACTCTGTGTTACCCTTGTACGAGCAGATCAGTCACTGCAGTGCTCAAGTGGATCAGAGACAGCAAGGCTTCCCAAAAGATTAGAAACTATTACATTGGTTAATAATCTTGATTTTGGGAAAAATGCTGTATATAGACTTATTATGGCATGTTGGTGAATTTGCAATGTCATGTATCAAAAACATTCTCAGAATTACACACGTGGAGCTGTGATTGGATACGATGCTTGTTTTTCGGTTAGATGTCTATTTTGCACATTATTAGCACTGGAAAAGCTAAAACAACATATTTGCTAACCTGCTATTATATATTTTTGTATTTCTGCTGGAATTGGCTGCAGACGGACGATAAGCTGGTGTCTACAGATGGCTTCATGATGAATTTCCTGTGGGTGCTGCAGCAGCTAAGTATGAAGATCAAGCTGGAGACAGTGGATCCCCTTTATATTTTCCATCCTAAATGTCGTCTGAATGTTAGTGTTGAAGAGACCCGGCTCAAAGCCACTATGGAGGAGCTGAAGATCTGGCTATCAGAGCTACGTGAGTGCATGTCTACTCTGTCTGTATGCTTGACAGTAAGAGGTTTTTATTCAATTTCAGAACTTAAGAAGCCTAGAGCTATATTCATTTTCTTTATTTGCAATTATGTTTACATGCATGTTTGTATTTATCTTTGAGTGCTCATTTCCTCTCATTTTACTGCATGTATTAAATCAACAAAGAATATAGCAATACAACAAATACAGAGATTTTTAAACCATTAAAATGTTTTACTGTTGTTGTAAATCTATGCTTGTAGCTGTTGTGCATCTTAAATATCATTTCTCTTTTCTCTGTTCTGTAGATGAAGATCCCTCCAGGTTCTCTGAGCCCAAGTTTCCTACAGAATGTTTCTTTCTAACGCTACACACACACCACCTGTCCATCTTGCCTGGCTGCCGACGTTATATCCGCAGACTAAGAGCCATAAGAGATCTAAACAGGTATATGGAAATGCATTTTTTCCCCTCAGAACATTTAATGTCATGTTTTTGAAATGTTATTTGAATGTCTTGGTAGGCTTCACTATTGTATGATTGTGTTGGCCAAAAAGCTTGACTAATTCATCTATAAATCTTTGCTTTTGGCAGCCATGGATGATCTGTCATTTTGTTTTGTTTTTTCTGGCTGTACAAAATTTTTATTGTTTCCAAACACTCCCTGAAAATAACAGCTTATATGGGTTAGTGCCACATTAGTGGCAATCTTTCAAGTCCCTTACATTCAAAGTAAAGTCCCTTGAGGAGTCTGAGCACATTTACCTTTTTTCCTGAAGCCTGACACCTAAGAAAGGCTAGTTCCCCCTAGTGTTGACAACTCTCATAACACTCAGCTGTGTGTTTTTATTTTTATATATATATATATATATATATATATATATTACACACACATACACACTTTTTTTTTTCTCTCCCCCCTCTTCATGGCTTTTATTTCTTCAGAATAGGTGTTAGGTGAAGTAACATTTGTGTGTTTATATACATCATAGGACTGTGGAGGAACTGAAAAACAGTGAGAGCCAGTGGAAAGACTCACCCTTGGCCAGTCGTCACAGAGAGATGCTGAAGAGATGCAAAACCCAGCTAAAGGTCTGTTACTAATTCTTTGGCCCATCTTTTCGTACTTATAATATGTGTGAGTAAATAAAGTAAATATCTGTAAACAAATTAAAGTGGTAATGATATCAAAAGCTTCTTGATGTATATGCTGTTTCTGACTGCCTGGCTGCTTCTGTGTTGTAGAAACTGGTTCGTTCAAAGGCCTGTGCTGATGCTGGTCTGCTGGATGAGAATCTGCTGCGCAGGTGCCTCCAGTTCTACAGTATGGTCATTCAGCTCATCCTGCGCATGGCAGACCCTGCCTACCCAAAGTTAGTTACTTCCCATTCATTTATAATTGACCTGAAACAGCAAGATGACCTTAGGTCAACATTTTTTATAGTTTATTCAGTGTTTTCCACAATGTTGGCAATATTTGGTTCTTGCCAGTGCATGTTTGAGTTATTTGAGCCTGTTCAGTTGCTACCTGTGGTGAGAACGTTTTTTGATTTGCTGTCCATTTAAAAAATAAAATAAATAAATCAATAAAGTGGGTGAAAAGTATAACTATGTCGTCTGATTTCCTGAAAAGAATGAGCCCTTTGACACCACCTGGTATAGTGAAAATATAGTGAAATGTTGTTAAAAAAAGTTGTACCCTCTAATTTTTGTTTGTTTGTGACATAGTTAAAAATCTGCATTTGCTGGTATTTCTGCACACACACTATTTTTTACATATATTTTTTTTAATCATATATGCCACTCTCTGTCAAAACCTTTTCCAGTGTCACCCTGCCCCTGAGCCCTGAGATTCCCAAGAGCTTCGCCGCACTGCCTGAGTTTTACATTGAGGATGTTGCTGAGTTCCTGCTTTTCATTGTGCAGTAAGATTTACATTGCAGCTGTGCTTATGGTGAAATCAATATGTAATAGATTATACTAGCAGAGATTGGTAAAATAACCTAATTTTCTTTAGTGTTGAGTGCAAGAAGGTCTGATGATTCTTTCCCTTTTTTCTAGGTATTCTCCTCCGGTTCTGTATGAGCCATGCACTCAGGACATTGTGACCTTCCTAATTGTGTTCATATGCAGTCAGAATTATATCAGGAACCCCTACCTGATTGCAAAGCTAGTGGAAGTGTTGTTTGTTACCAACCCAGCAGTTCAACCCCGTACCCAGCGCTTCTTTGAGATGATTGAGAACCACCCTCTCTCTGTAAATCAGCTGGTACCTGCTCTCATGAAGTTCTACACAGGTGATGTTTTATTTATTTATTTTTTTTTATATCTGAGTGTTTTATGGGGATTGTTTTTTACGTTTATTTGGAATGTACATTGTGAATATTTCTAAAAGATTCTACTATTTCCTCAGATGTGGAGCACACTGGAGCCACTAGTGAATTCTATGACAAGTTCACCATCCGCTACCATATTAGTACCATATTTAAAAGTCTTTGGCAAAATATTGGCCACCATGGCACCTTCCTTGAGGAATTTAAGTGAGTTTGTTTCCTGCCTGTATTGATGTCTCCTAAATTAAATTTTATTCCTTTTAACCTCAAAGAATAACAACATTTTCTTGAATTCAACTATAATATTTTATTGTTGTCACTCTCTCCCTCCCTCTCTTTCTTGATCTCCCTTTCATTCATTGCCCTGCAGTTCTGGGAAGCAGTTTGTACGCTACATCAACATGTTAATCAATGACACCACATTCCTGCTGGATGAAAGTTTGGAGTCCCTGAAGCGCATTCATGAGATCCAGGAGGAGATGAAGAACAAAGAGCAGTGGGACCTGCTGCCAAGGGTTAGTCAACAGCAGACCATAATATTCTTACAGATTTTTGTTTCTTCCTAAACTGAACACTGAAATTCCATCCATTTCCTTTGGTCCATTTGCTGTGCACTGATTTGTATGGTGGTCTCCTTAGGAGCAGCAGCAGAGCCGCCAATCCCAGCTGACTCAGGATGAGAGGGTGTCACGCTCATACTTGGCCTTAGCCACAGAGACTGTGGATATGTTTCATATTCTAACCAAGCAAGTTCAGAAGCCTTTCCTCCGACCTGTGAGTACTCACTTCGGCCTCTGTTCAAGCTGTTTTAAATTTCTCTTGTGACCAGTCAATATCAGACAGGCTCAGTAAAGCCAAAACCATGTCCCTTATTACAGTGTAGGCTTGTAAAATGGTGCGCTATGTACTTTTGCACTCCATAGTCATCAGTAATTGGAAACATTTTTTGTTGAGGTTATAGCAGGCAAAATGTCATATTCTCCAAAATAAAACAAACAAAAAAGCTGTTCCACCCTGTGAAGGACTGGCACCCCCTCCAGGGTGTGTTCCCACCTTGCGCCCAGTGATTCCAGGTAGTCTCTGGACCCACCGCGACCCTGAACTGGATAAGCGGTTACAGATAATGAATGAATGAAAAAAGCTGTTTCATTGTGCTCTACGGCACTGCCACCAGCATATCATTTGGCTAGTCCTAACTTGGAGTTTGTAGATGAGTGGTTACCAACCATGCTTCTGGAGATCTATTCCACCTGATCATTTAAATGATTGCCTTTAAAAGTCCTTAAATGTGTAAAGACCCATATAATTTGGGAATTATATATGGAGGAAAATCTTCAGGTAGTGGGTTGATGACATTTGTGGTGGGCCCTCTTGAAGCCCTTGTTTTTGTGACAGCTGGCATTCCATATGTGTAAGGATGCAGGGACAGCTTTGTGTGTTTAATAAACATTACAATGGAAAAAAATGTGGCACTATAGAAAGTTTGGACATCAAATTAATTTCTTTTAAATTCTGTTTCCTTTATAGGAAACTATTGAATCGAAGACTACTGTCAATCAGTTTTAGCCTGCGAGAAGTTTCTTTGTAAGCATGTGTGTCAGACAGCTCCATTTTTTAAGATCAGCATACCTTAGTATGAGTATGAGATTAAGGAACAGTTCTCAGAGAAGACAGGTGATAATGCTGTTACCTCTGAGTAAGTCATCTTTATAAATGGGTAAACGGCAGAGGATTAGTACCCTCCTGCTGTGCTGTAAACAGACCTCCTGCACTCTGATTCCTGCAGGTATTTATAGTCTCATCTGAAAGTTGAGCTGTTGCCAGTCATTGCACAGAGATTATTTAGGTAGTGCAAGGAAAGCGCTCTATTTTCTCTAATAAGAGGGTACAGTATGTGTGAACTAAATATACATTGTGCACTGAAGTGATACATTTTTTTTTAATGATTGCTCAGAAGGGTTTTCATAGTGACGCATGAAGCATAACATTCTGGTTTATGACTGCTGAGAGATATTCTGATGTTTTTTTTTTTTTCCCCCTCAGGAGCTGGGCCCACGTCTGGCCGCCATGTTGAACTACAACCTTCAGCAGCTGTGTGGGCCTAAGTGTCGGGACCTGAAGGTGGAGAATCCAGAGAAATATGGTTTTGAGCCCAAGAAGCTGTTGGACCAGCTCACTGATATCTACCTTCAGCTGGATTGTGCTCGCTTTGCTAAAGCCATTGCTGATGACCAGGTGTGCACCAATGTACTAACATCTGGATTTAAAACATACATTTTCAAAGATTTGTAACTTTCAAGTGGAGTGGACTGCACTAAACTGGTTCTGTGTGTCTCAGAGATGGCCATAGATGTTCATGACTATGTAATATTTGTAATATGAACACATCTGTACATGTTGTGTGTTCCCAGCAGCAATGAAGGATCACCACAGCAGAGACAAATCAGTTGTAGTTTCTGTAGTTTTTATTATCTCTAGTCTTGTCTCAAATAATGGCGTGAGACAGATTTAGCAAATATTGCTGATAACCTTCATCCTGTCACAAAATACAGTTATAAACACTCACTGCACAGAGATTTCAGCTTTAAACAAATATACATCTTGCTGTAAACCTGTACACAGATGGCTGTTAATACCAGAAAAGAGCCCTAGTGGAATAAAATATCTCAATCTTGTCTTGTATTTCAGAGATCATACAGCAGGGAACTCTTTGAGGAAGTAATTTCCAAAATGAGAAAGGCAGGTATAAAATCCACCATTGCTATTGAGAAGTTTAAGCTGTTGTCAGAGAAGGTGGAGGAAATAGTGGCTCGCAACTCTCAGTCTGAGATGGACTACAGTGATGCTCCTGATGAGTTTAAAGGTGAGTGTTGTACATGTAAGATGCACTTTGGCTAGCTTTGTGTTTCAGTGGTTGTCAACCCCAGGCCCTTCAACACAAGCTGAACTTAATCTGCAAAGAGAATGCAGGGCACATGCTTCCACTGACTCTCCACAACACCCCATTGTTTATCTGCCCTTTTAAAATACCAGTGGACTGTGTGAAGAGCAAAATTAAGAAAAGGCCCTGGGATATCCACTTGTAGCATAAATTCAGGCCTTCATGCATTTATTAATTTCACATGCAGTAAAGACACTCGTGACAGTTTTACAGTACAGGCTGGCTTTTTTATTTATGTATTATTAGTATATATTGAACTAAATTTTGTTTTAGATTTTGTTTTGCTTATTTCTAATTTAGACTTGCATTAACTGAGCAGTGTATCACTGTTTTGTTTTGTTTTTTTTTATATAAAAAAAGCACTCAACTGTACATGATTGTGCCCCCAACAGCTCAGAGACACTGAGCAGAGCGGGGAGTGGTCTATATATTGAGGGTAGAAATGCCACCTTTCCATCACCCACTTTTCAACTGCTGCTTTGTAATTTCTGTGTTACAGTAGAAACATCCAGCTTATTCTCAGTGCATCATCACGTGCCCCAAAAAATTTTTTTCACCTTGCCCAAACCTATTTATTTATATATTTAGCCGTCAGCTAGTGCTGGTTGTCTTCAGAGATTTTAAATTAAATAACTGCACTTTTCTGTGTGTGACAGATCCTCTAATGGACACTCTCATGACTGACCCTGTGCAATTGCCCTCTGGAAACATAATGGACAGAGCCATCATCCTACGCCACCTCCTTAACTCTCCCACTGACCCCTTCAACAGACAGCCACTCACTGAAAGCATGCTGGAGTCAGGTACAAAGCATAACCTAGCCTGCATAAAAACATGAACAATTTTGAACTACCGGCTGTTGCCTGGTACTCTCCTGGATTGCATCATGTCATATTTGAATGAACAAACTATATGTTAAATTGTGCATATCTTTTTCAGTTCCAGAGCTGAAGGAGCGTATCCACGCTTGGATGAGGGAGAAGCAAGGAGGGCGCTTTTCTCAGTGAACCACAGTCAGTTCAGGATGGTTTCACTGCACCAAAAAGCAACATGGAGCAGACTGAAGAGAAAAGGGCAGCCAAAAAAAAAACTGTCATGAAACCTAATTTCCTTTTTCTCCCTTTTTTTTCTTGGGCCATCAACTTAAAGGCTCTTGGTTCTAAATTGAAGCATAATAATAAAGTTTAGACTTTTAAAAGGTTTTGCTTATGACTTTGTATATATAACATTTATTTAATTGAGTGAATGCATACCATGTAGAGACTAGGTTTTGCAGCCTGGATCTATCAGCTGAGAACATAGGATGTACACAAGGAGGGTTACAAACTCAAATTGGTTGACATTTTGCTTTCTTTATCTCTTTATTTTTTTTGAGCTGTTGTATTTTCCTTTAAGGATTCATATTGATGGTTTTGAGTTAAGGAAGAATATAGAGAATGGAGGGCAGGAAATCATTTCATATTCTTCTGAATTACAGTGTCAGTCAGCAATCATAGTAAATGAATGATTGAGCCAAAAAAAAACCCCAAACAAACACCTTTTCTAAGTATTGGTCAAAGATATGACATTTACAAACCCTTGCAGACAATTTCCCCTCACCAATAAATGGCTCAATGAACTGAAATGAACGTATTAGTATGTCTTGTAGTACATGCACATGTAGGTGTTGATTTGATGGAAAAGATGTCAGTGGAGCAACAATTTTTTTTTTAAAGTAACATTTTCCTTGCAGATTAATTTGAATGGTCATGTATGTCTGGCCTCAAACAAAAGGCCAACCAAGCACCTCATTTAATATTTCCATAGTATTTTCAAATGTATTTTTTTTTTAAAGTTTAAATATTGAGAAGGTTCATCAACTCCTGCTGTTCGTAATAACCCTGGTTGTTGAAGTTCACCTTGAATTATGAATGAGTCATTTTCCTGTGACAAAGGTTTAACTTGACAGGAATATGCTTTCTTTGCTACAGACTTTTTTTGAACCCAGGACTTAAAAACTGTAATAAATGGTAATGCGCGCACACACAAATAGCTGTTGTAATTGCTTTTTGCTAGTTTGAAGGGGTTATTGAGGCTTATACATCATGTAGGTTTATCATACATCTACATTATTTAAAGGGAAAATCCACTACTACTTTAAAAATTACTTTTAGCCATTGATAAGATTTAAAGAATGTAATTAAGAATGATTAGGTGTAAACATAGCTGTAAGCCTTCACTAATTTTCTAAGGGCCTAATAAGGATGAAAAGTGGTAAACCTGAAGCATATTTATTCTTTGTGTACTTGCTGCATATGCCACTCCACCATAGATAAGAAAAACAACAGTACAAACATGCCAAAACCATGATAAAATAATGTTTCTGGTAATAAATATTTATAAGACTTTCATATTATAAAATAGATTTTTAGAGGCAATTCTCGTTTCACACATCTAGTTTCTATTGCCATTGTTTTAAACAATGACATTAACTGTGATTTAGTTTTATACTCTGTCGAGTACCTGAATATAACACTATCAATAACGTATTATTATCAGAGGTGGCCCTGTGAAGAGCCAGAGCCTTGTCCACGGTATTTTCCTGTCTTGAGCCTTGTGATTCTGGATAGGCTCTGGACCTACCATGATTCTGTTTAGGATACGTTGAATACAGAAAATTAATGATGAATTATTAAGATTGGCAAAGGCAGCTTTTTTTATTTCCTTTTTTTCCTCCCAACTGTCTGGCTACTCTAACCTTATCAACCTTAGAGCTGTCAGAGCCATTATGCTACAGTGCTATTTATAGGAAAATGATGACTTGTAGCAGCTTAAGTATAAACTGCTCCACAATATTTACCAAAGAAAAGAACGTGTAATTGATCATAATAATGGGAAAACGTTGTGCTATTACGAGATTTCTCCAAGTAGCCTTTAAAATCCAGTCTTTCTCTTGTAGGCACTAGCTGTGTCTGCTAGGCGGCGTCCTTCTCTTTTCAGGCGGCTCTTATTTCTCATGTCTGTGCCAGGGCACAGCTGCAGGAGCGATCCTGCAGTAATGCGTCACACGAGGCCCGCCCCCTGCCGGGTTTCTGGAAAATCATTGGTCCGACCCTGCATTGGTCAACGGAATCTCTAACCTTATTCGTCCGTCGAGCTGTCAGTGAAAGCGGTGACGAGGCAGTTGACGTAATGGTTTCAGTAAAAAATCAAGGCATTCAGCCGTGTGTTAAAGTAGCGGGAGGACGGGGTTTTTTTTTCCATCACGAAAGCTTAGAAAATAAACATTAACATCGAGGCTCGCAGCGAAAGAAGGAGCGATGGAAAGATGATTTTTTGTTATAATGGGTGTCTATAGCATAAGCGGAGTTAAGCATCTACTTGTCGGTTTAACGTTACTCTAATCGTCGCTGTCATCGATAGACATCAGTAACGTTAGGGTTTTTTTCTCCAGGCTCCGCGAATAACCGGCGGATTCAGAGGTGAGTAAAATAACTTGAGCTGAATGAATTAATAAACGTTTAAATTGCATTCTCATTGAATTCTGTCTTGCAGTAACGTTAGGCGACGACGCTGGAGTTGATTGTTCTGTGCAACTGTTATCACTAATTTCCCACTCCACCTTAAATGGTGCAGAAGTTAACCTTATATTCCGGCTGCATCATTTTAAGGTGGAGTGGACATTTTAAATAATGGACGGCAGTGTTGCGAATTCTACGTCTGCGTGTTTTAATGCCATAATTACAATACAATTATAAGCTTTGTATTATCTGATTTGTGCTACATTCCCTCACAAAAGGTTCCTTCAAACCGAAATATTTAAAAGGTCACAGCGGTAGCGGTTTTGAATCTCTCTCTTAAATCCTTACAGCTGTTTTAGTGTTTCGTGGCCCTACTGTTCGTAGTAGCATATATAAGTTAATAGTTTTTGTCTCTATACCGTTGGTTCGCCTAGGTTTGCTACCGGACACCGCAGCAATATAGCATTCGCTGTATGCTGAAGTGTAACCTTTATAGCATAGTGTGTTTTCATTAAATACAGCACAGTATAACTTTAAAACTACGCCTTTTGAAAATGAGAGAATCATAACGTTGCCGTTTTTGTGGTTTGTTTTCGCTGGGACTATGAGAGCCGAGACCTCCCCTCCTTTATAATGGATTAGGTTAAAAGGTAGTTGTGTCCGACACATTTCATGGGCGTATGCCTGTGGAAAAAACTGACTGCATAGATGAAAATAAAGACAGATTTACTTTGACATTTCGGCGCCTTGAGCTGAAAATGTAAACGTAAACAGTGGGACAGGAAGCCGTTAACGTTAATTCTAGGGAAATAACGGAAAGGAAGCTCTATTTTGCAGGCGGTGTTTGATTTAAGCCTTGTATTAGGCCAGCAGCCTGACCCTCAGGCGCCTATAGAGCGGTCTTGTCCTGATAATTTTCATTTGTGTAAATATATAAATGTTATGTTGGTCAGGAATAATTTTTGAGGACGAATTGCGAGCTGAGCTCGAGAAAAGTGGGCCCATCCCTACTGCAGTTTACTGGCAGCCATGTTCGAGGCGGAGAGGAATCCATCTAACGGCGAGGCTCCACAGTGCCATTCTGTCTGAGCACAGGACAGATCATCTGCCCTCCTTATCTCCGGCTCATCCCTGCCGTCCTTTTAATCAGTCCTCCACACATGAAAACCTCATCATACCTTTGTTTGTGTTCAATCTGGCTTTTTACTGAATGGTATCAGTCTTTATCTTTCAATCATTTATTTGTATAAAAAAATACAATGTCTCTTTTTAACATCTAGCTTTTTATTTAATTTGTTCACTTATTATATTACTATTATTTTTAACTCAAACTAAAACCTAAATCTAATCTTAAAGCAGTTGATGATGCAGGAGCATTTCTCAAGATCATACCTTAGCAAAGCACATAACCTTATAGATGACTCACAGGCTATAATCTTGTTTTTGTTATGGATGCAACAATATGGGGAATGTGGTCAGATATGCCATACTATCGGTTAATACTAATGCAGAAACATTTATAGAATGTTGAAGCTGAGGATATACATCTGCGTGGATTAGCATTGAAGTGTAATACTTGTTAATCTAGGGTTACACATGCAGAAAAACGAAAAAAAAAGTGCTGCTATTACTTAATGCAGTAGCACAGTGTTACATATTTGACTTTTCTCACAGAAAAAAACAAAGACATCATCAATCATGGGTTTGATATTCCAGTCTACATCTG
Organism: Hoplias malabaricus; assembly: GCF_029633855.1. Taxonomy (NCBI): domain Eukaryota; kingdom Metazoa; phylum Chordata; class Actinopteri; order Characiformes; family Erythrinidae; genus Hoplias; species Hoplias malabaricus. Next base: position 51,088,470 of record NC_089804.1, read on the forward strand.
TCAGATACTGATTTGTTAAGACAAATCTCTACTGATACTAATGAGTTTGATGTCATTGTGTATTAATATTTATTATTGTTTTTAGAGGTAACTTTTGATTTGTGACTTTCATCTAATCGGAAGCTGTATAATGCCAAGGTGTAATATTTGAGTTTCCAGCTTATTCCAAAAGTTTATATGTTAAAAAATATTGACTTAACATTGTGCAGTCATTGGCTGATATTTATCACTAATACATTCCTTTTAAGACTGATGAAATGAGAATAGATAATACAGGTTTACAATGCTGGAATGTGTGCCTGTCAATATGCTTGATTACAAAACCTATCAGCTTAACACTCAGAGATAAGGTATGTGGATTTTTTTTTTTTTACCTGTACAGGGATCAATTCAGTTGAATTGCATTGCGACAACCCGTGGCTTCAATAATGTCAGGGGCCTCAGTGAAAGTTGCTGTCCGAGTGCGCCCCTTCAACTCAAGGGAAACCAGCAAAGAATCAAAATGCATCATTCAGATGCAAGGGAACTCCACTAGTAAGTATCTTTTGGCTGCTCCTCAAATACCCTAAATGTATTCTGTTTATTGTGTTGGATGTGGTATGTTGACTATGTTGTGAATGACTGATGGCATTTTGTCACATGCCTGCAGGCTTGGGCATGTGAGTATAAGTTTATGCAAGGCTTTGGTGTGAAAAGCTAGCCAGAAAATGGACCTAAATGTCTAGGCACCATACTAAACAGTAACAAGAAGCAGAGATATCACTTTAAAGAGGGGAAAATATCAGTGTGATTTCCTGTTTAATGCAGAGAGAGAAAGGTTGGTATTTGTGCCTGAGGTAGGATGATATCAGAAGTGCTGAGCTGCTCTGTTTTGAAGTCTCTCTATGGCTCAGTCCTGGGGCTCAGGCTTCCTATTCCTTAGTATAGGCTCATAGAAAGTGAGTGTTAGAGGACTGTTTACTTCATCGTGACATGTAATGAGCCAGTGAAAGGAAATGAAAAGACCTTATCATATGGAGGTCATGTTATCGCTCAAAGAAGAGTAGGATATGGCTGAATACTTATGAAAAGCACCACTCAGACATCGCTTTGACTGCACTGGGGAAATGGGCTATCTAGGTTAAAAACCTTTGATTATAGGAGGATTTTCCTGTTGTTAAAAACAAATTAGTCCAAACTACACACTAGATTTGGCCTGGTACTCTAACCTTAGGTAGTATTCAAAAACAGGCTCTAGTAATGTGTACTGGTATTGGCAATGTAGGTGTATGCAGTCCTGTACAAAGCAGTGAATACTGAGTTGTAGGCATGTACTGATATATTTATTTATCAAGTCTAGAACCAAAATGATATTTATTTGATTGATTGATTTTTGTATTAAAAACATATTGAGGAAAACGTATTATGTTATACGCATATTAGTCCTTTAATCAATCATAATCCATTATACTTCTCATATGTTTTTTTTTTGTAGCTTGAAGTTCACCACAGCCCCTCTGATGTTATGTGTAGCTGAATGACTCTCTGTGTGAAAAGGCAGTCTGTTTAGCTCCAGCTATTGCTTATGCTTTTGTTCAACTGAGGAAATAAAGCTGAGGATCCATGGCTCTTGAATGTGTGCACAGCAACAAAATGCACACTGGCCAGACTGTGTAGCTGGCAGAATGCCCATTGCTCTTGATTAGGGGTCTTTTACCAATGGTATGATGAGAATGTTGTCCTGTTATGTGGCTGAACCTTCAGGACTGCTTGTGTGGCTGGAATGCATATCATGCTGTTTAAAAGGATAGCAGAGACAGTGCAAGGAGATTGCAGATGTATAGCTCTCTTTTACCCGCTGATTATCCCTTATATGTTTGGTTGGCTCCCACTGAGTTGATATTGTCTAAGCAACTTGAGTAGTTGTTAGGCTGATTTTTATTATGAATGGATTTCCATTTCTTTCTTGATTTGTAGCTGAGGAACATCTTCAAATGTAGCACTTTTTGTCTTCCTCTTGAGCTGCTTTTACGTTTCTGTTCAGGAAAAGGAAATCTGGTGTTTCTCACTTCATGAAATTTTAGCTACTTGTTATTTTGGTGACTGACTATGAGACAGATTTTGTAGGAAATTGACACCATCAAAAGCCTTGTCTTTCCACAATTTTCATGCGTCTTTATTCACTATTTCACACTACATTTGAGAGAGAGGAACTGGGTTGTTTTCTACTTTGTCAGGAGCAAATGTTGGTGAAAAATATTTAAATCTCCTTCCGTCTATGGTGTGCTCAGTTAGCCTGTAGTTTTTTTTTTTTTAGCTAATGCAGGCAAAGTAGTTGATTTGACTAGGCTGGGGTGTTATTTTGTATGGTTTTCCTCAAGTGCATGAAACGTGTGAAGGAGTAGGAGGTGGAGAAAGCAGGAATTCTGTACAAACTTCTCTTTAGGCTAGAGAGAGAAGGAGAGCTGGGCTAGAAGCACAGCAGTAATATTAGGGCTTTGTGGAGGGCAATGCTGTTCAGGATCTGTTTAAGCAGAATAGCAAGATCTCAGCCCTCCCTTCATTATCTTCAGCAAACTAGAGCTCTTTCAGATATCGCAGCTCAAATGTAATTTATGTTAAATGGAGGAGGAGGAGAAGTGATGCTATGTGCTAAGCTTTGGGGGGAAATGTGTAAAGATAACTGTGTGTGTCTGTTTAGTTTGACCTCAATGCTAATGTCTTATATAACCTCAGTATTGCTCTTTAGTTAAGATGCAGTTTGTTGTCCTCATAAATGCAGAAGCCTCTGGCAGACCTTCTAGTTATTTCCATGCTAGTTTATAGCTGCAGTTGTAGTATTTTCACTGACTGCACATAAAAAATATCATGCCACTGCAATCTCTTATTACTTCAAATGCATGCCTCTTCAGTCTTCTATACTGTGGAGGTGCATTTTCTGATTTAATAGCCTGATAGTGGCAACCTTACATGTGTGGTACATGCAAATTGGAGAGATTGTGACAGTGGGCCCATGGGAATGGCTGCTGCAGACTGAACCATCAGCGAGGAACTAAACAGATAAAGAGAGCATGCAGTAGAGTGGGTGAGAGCAGAGTGTATTAGCACATTTGGTGAGGTTATTTATCTAATTTGTGAGTTTTGTGATGTTAAGATTTCCTCTGATCTTTTTGTCTTCACCACCTTTGATCGTCTGGGTTTGCTTTAAAGTCATAATCAATCCCCTTCCAACACAACCTCTTTCATTGGTGTCACAGTTATGAATGAAGGCTTGGGTCAGGGTGGGTCTGACATGGCTCTGGTGCTTGAAACATTGCATTACCAGTGAACATAAGAGCAGACCTGAGTGACTGACATGCTTAGAAGCCTAATCCTCGGAGCCTTCCGAGGTCATCAGAGTACAGTGTTAATCCGTCTGACCTTCACAGGTGCTTCACACCTGCCTGTTGCTAGTGTCACTCTTCTCGCTGTGCTGATAAAAAGAGAAAACAATCTTCTGTCCTGCTTGCTGTTCAGCAGCAGAATGATTTCATAATTCTATTGCAAATATGCACAATATAAAGGTTAATATAAGACAAGTACATAGTGTATGGACACTGTTGAATAGTCTCCATAAGAAATGTGTCGAAGCGTCCGCATTGCTCAGCGTTTATACCCTTTGCGCCACTGTCCCTGGTGACCACTTGCTATTTAACAAACGCCCCCCATCTCATTCTAATTCTCCAGCTTGTTGCAGTCCCCCCCCCCCTCTTTTTACCACCTGAGTTTCATATTTTAGTGCATGTGTAGGTGTACACACATACAGCTCAGTGCAAATACCAGATGTCACAAAGCATTTACTTGCTTTCACGACCAAACAAGTTCTATATGATAGAAATGACACAAGCCTCATCAAATAAATACATCCTGACAGGTTCTGGGAAAGCAGGTTTGGTCAAACGCCCTCATCCTTCTTCCTGCAACCTTTTCTCTGGCCAGTGAGCAATTGAAGTTAATTTACTTCACCAGGCAGACTGATGCATTGTTCCATTTTTCGAGTGGTATGCACAGTCACGTGTGGCTTTTGCGACTGGTCGTTTTGTCTGAAATTATGTCATTTTGGCTTTTCCATGTCTGCAGACGTTATAAACCAGCCTTAAGATAAACAAGTTAGAGGTACAGTTTCTAACCACCAAGCTTTGACTAGAGGTGTATACAACTCTTTATTATTAGAGTTTACAAGTTTACACATTACAAGTTATTTATTTAAACAGTAAAGTCATCTTCATTCTGAGTTCGTGGGGCTTCATTACCATAAAATGATGAGGGACTATAGAAATGAACCCTTAAAAGCCCCCAAAAATATTGATTATACAAGCCCAGACCAAACCACGGTAGACAATGAGACTAGGAAACTGTGATTTAATCCCTGTTATTCACATTAGGAATATTCCCATAGCATGCATCATGCTTGCATCATGCTGTAGTGGATCAGTGGTGTCTATGGCAATCAATGTTAATGTGCCTTGTGATGGCTGCTGGAGGCCATTAGAGAAAGTCGCTTATTCCTTTAGCATATAAAAACAATGTCAATGACCTACATTGTCTGTCAAGCTGTAAAGGAATTTTCACCAACAAATGTACTTGATAGAATTTTCCCAAGTGTAATAGATCAGTCATTTGTGGTGTCTAAAAGAATGGTTTTGTTGTTGTTGTTGTTGTTGTTTATTTGGAGCTTCAAAGCTAATGCATCTAAAGTGGAAATCTTTATACGTGTTCCAGACTTACATTAGCCTTCTAGCTCCTGTGCAGAACTAAAGAAGCAAACTTGAAAGACCAAACCTGTCTTTACTGACCGACTTAAGGGTATGCAGGAAATTGGTTATGTGATGTTTTATTGAACCATTTCTTTAATGCATCCTGGATGACAGAATAAATAAAGGCTTCACAAGCAACTGCATCTGCACATTATCCATCTATGAATGTTAACATGTCCTGTGTATAAAGATGCTGCATAACCCAGTAGACAGTTAAACTGTTGGCTTTTGTGTTCCAAGTGATGTAAGTGGTTTATTATCACCCTTATGTTGGTGTAACTCAGGAGTATCTTTCCTTCTCTTCAGTTGCTCTGGTTCACAGTTTCCCTTTCCCTTTCCCAGGTTGCCAGCTGTTATTACTGTATTGTTCTTCATAGGCTACATTTGCTTTTTTGTTAGAGAGCTTTACTCACTTTATCCTTCCATGCACTTGTGACCAGACTTTATCTCTAGAAGGCAAATCTGTTTGAAATAGTGATCTATATATGTGAAGTAAACAGACATATTGCTTATAGTACATTTAAAGATTAAGATTTTAATGTTCACCTGTGATTTTGTGTCTGGGTAGGATATAGAATTTTGGAATTTAGTGTTAATCTCAACAGACATGAATTCCTTATTTGCTGGATGATGTTCTAGATGGCGTAATTTGGATTTGTGTTCAAAACACATTGTAATCAAAGAATATATATATATAGTTTTTTGATTACGTAACATTCTGTATTTGTTCTTGTTGTTTATGTTTTATAATATGTGGTGTTACTGATACTCACAGTAAAACTAATCTTGTCTTGGGTGATAATGTTACTTATGTTATTTTGGTATTTAAGCAAATGCATTTCTCTATTTAAGATTTTGATCATGTAACACTCCCAAGTAGATATTTCCTTCTCATTTGATGTCTCTAATTATTTTCAATGTGGCAATGGGCTTATCCCAGGACCATGTTCTCAGTCATATGCCAAAATCGGTAATTAGGAGCATGGTGACAGTAGCTTGATTTCAATGCTGATATTTCTGCTGTGAGTAGAAGGTTAGTAAGATGTAGGGAGAGAGACGAAGGGGGAGGGTGGGATGCAGTAGTGAAGCTAGTAAAAGCCATGTCACGTGTACAAGAGTGTGAACAAGCATTCTGGGTTCACCCTATGGAATTATGAGAATTTTCTCCTACAGCATGGACTCAAATGCATAGACAGCTCATGCTAATTAGGGGATGAAGTAGAACACATGTCATCTGATTTCTTATGTAGTTTTAATTTTCCTTGTTCTCTGGTTTTTAGAAAATGGTTGAAAGCTGAGGTATGTGATTATTTTCACTAGATCACATACTGAAACCAAGCTCATTAAATGTGTCAGTGTACACAGAAATCCAGGCTGGTTCTCAGCCTGTCCAGAGAAAGGTAGTACAAAGCTAAATAATTAATACGTTATTGTGCTCTGCTGAGTTTTAATGTTTTAGCAGTACATCATACAAGCTGACTTTCCAATAGCATTGGTGCCAAATAATGATCACTGCAAGCCTAGAGCTACTGGTAGAATTTCATGAATATTCTATCAGCAAAGCTGTAAGATATGTCATTTTTCTAGTGAGCAAACCAACACTAGGTTTAGGTGCTTAATCTTCACTCTTTCAATGACAGCAACTTAAAGGTTACATACGATTGTGGTGAACCACAGTTCTCTCTGGTTAATTTATGTTCAAATGCTCCGTCTTTTAAGGTTGAATGGTATGTTTCACAGGGGGGAAGAAAACAATTCCTTGTACATGGCTGAAGTTTATTTTGTCTGTAAATTTTTATTCACTGTTTGAATTACCACAGAAACTCGGTAACCTGAGTTGTTTATTTTTGTAGCACTTTCAGTCTGTGTTTACTTTCATGCAGTTAGAACTCTCCAGAAATTAGAGTGGGTTCCTGCCTAAATAGTCTGAAATAATTCCACATATTTCTTTTTCAGTTAATGTTTTTCTAATAAAGGGGGTTGAAAGTAAAAAATCTCTCTCTCTCTCTCTCTCTCTCTCTCTCTCTCAAAAAACCATTTCACATTCTCACTCCCACACTCTTCTCTGATTTGAGTCTCTGACCCAGACTGCACTGGGTACTGAATGGGAGAGTTGCAGTAGACAGCTCTTTGTAGTCCAGGCACGGCCAGTTGTGGCCACTACTCTTATTCATGGGAATGCACAGCTGATTTTGTAAGCAAGAGGGACAAGAAAAACAACTAGACTGTCGTGCCACACTGGCTGCCACCATGACCTACCTGCGGACTAGGATTAATGGACATGACACTTCATCTTTACCGTGCTGATTTTGTTATGATTCAGGTTCCTTTCACTGTTCTCTCATGCTTTTCGGTTCTGATGATATCTAGCAGCTGATTTTGATTAAAACATTAATCTTGGCCTAGCCCCTACCTTTAATTCAGGTTTTAACTCACCTGTTATATACTGTGTTGTTCAGAACAGACCCATGAATGAGGCCATATATTTTTATATTACAGCACCATTTAAAGTAATTCCAGTTATTAGGAGGCCCATCAAACAACTCTTAGAACAATACAACAAGCACATGTCCACTTTATTCCCCTTCATGGATTTATATTTAGGAGATGGCCTGATCCTATCCTAAATAACTGCTCCTTGGGCTTTCCCCTTTCCACTGACCCTATGATATATTTGGATTGGGAGCGCATACAGAAGGCCTTTGATTCTGACACTGTAGATGTTGTAACTCTCTGCATGCTCTGGTGCTTTGAATCTGCAGGCTTTATTGAACTTGCTTGCAATATTTAGACAGAAATAAATGATTTTGATTATATTGCCAACAAGTATTTTTATGATGTCATTTATATATTGATCAAAATAATTTTCCTTGTTTGGATTGTTGAGTGCTTTGCCACAGAGTAAAGGCCCCTGGACCATGATTGTTTAGAATGTTCCAAGTCCACTGGTACACTGGAAACTACATTGTGATTGGTTAGAAGACTAATTCACATTCAACTTTTAACTTTCTGCATTATTAGTGCAAAAGCCATTTGCATCATAAATTATGTTCTGCAGCCCAGCTGCTGAGACCCCAGCCTAAGTTTAACTTCCTTTTACTGGTGATGTCTGATAGGTTCCCATGCATATGGTTAGAGTAGCAAACAGAAAGTCTCTTCTTAGGAATCCTTTTGGTATCTTTTATCAAGGTGTGAAGTCAAGGACATGCAGTGGTTTCTGTTTCACCAGAGTGAAGGGTCTTAAAACAGACTTGGGTGATCATCAAAATGGCTTTTGAAATGAAATAAGCTGCTTCACAATACGATTCATGGAAGTAGCCAATATGTTATCCTATCTTCAACCTTCTTTTGGCTGTTGAACCAGCGAGTCCTCCATAGTCAGCAACCTTCTAGAGTCCTCAGAAACCATCTGTTCCCAGAAACTTCCTTAGGGCCATCTACAGTTCCTCTGTGTGCTGTGCGTCCCATGTTCGCTTGCCGAGTGGAGTTTGTCAGAAAGGTCTGAGTGCAGAAATCTGCCCATTCCTTCCTGTCACTGAGGATCTGTCAGCATATGGAGGAGCACCTGCCATCTGCTGCTGTATAAATAGCTCAGGCAGCACAGGCCTCTCGCTGGCAGCTGGGTAGGGCTGCACTTACCCAGTGGTTTCCAGCTAAACTCCCTTCCTGACCTGCTCCCATCCCTAGATCTGTAGGTTAACCATCTCACACAATGCTTTGTCTTTTGCCTCATACTCATCACCTATGTTTACACCTCACATCTCCATTAGACAATATGTACTCAGTAAAGTTTTTGCAAGTTTTGTCTGTTCAGTTTTAGTCACTTCAGTCTTAAAGCACACTGTTAGGTAGAGCAAGGGTTTTTTTGGGGGGTAAAGTCATTGTGTTCTAAATAAGGGCATAGGCCTTCGTACAGGCTTGTCATAACAGATTACCTAATGCGTTATGCAGGCCCTGGTGCGGCCTAGGCCACTGCATTCACTGCATTGTTCTCCAGCTTTCCTGTTTCTCTTTGTCTTTCGCCCAGTAAAGTGAAAGCTATGCAGCCTGCATGACGAGACCAGATTAGTGAAAGGTCTTCACTACAGGGGGAAACTGTGTGGCCATTATTTTTTAAGCACAATAACAGGACACTGCTTGATATGCTGTTTAGGTAAACAATCCTGAACCTCTGTGGGTGAAGAGTGAGGATGCTGTTCCTCTAATACCCATTTCTAATCTCTCAAATGACTCACTCCTGCTTTACAGTGCTTTTTTATTTTATTTTTTGTTATTTATATTTTTTTGCCTTTCGCAGCTGAAGTTAATTATACATTTATTTTGCCAAAGCATGCTTGCATTTTAGAAGTTGATGGTGCTTGTCAATATCATTGGACAGAATATCAGTACTAAATGAACATTTACATTAACATTTCCAGCAGCACTGCTGTCTGATCCACTCATACTGTTGCAACACACACTAAGGCATCACTACGTCAGTGTCACTGCTGCTCTTAGTAAGATACACCACCCAAATCATAGCTGCTTTGTGGGGGTCCTGTTGGGGTTCTGACCATTGTTTCATGTAAAGATTCACCCTGTTCATCAATGTATGTAAAGCAACAAGTGGACTACAGTCTATAATTGTAGAACTACAAAGTGTATGGTCAGTGGAGCTAATAAGGTGGACAGTGAGTGTAGGAACAAGCCGCTGGTCATAATGTTGTGCTTGATCGGTGTATGCTACTGGTTTTATTATTCTCTAAATCTTTTTTGCCTTAAAATGGCTTATGTTTTATCTTAAAGAAATGGCTTAAATTAGACAGTTGGTCAAGGAAAATTACCTCCCTATTTTGTAAAGTAAATATTGATATCCCTGTGTGTGTGATCAGTGCCCAGGAAGTGTAGGGCATTATTCGTTTAGTTAACCTGCGGTCATTGAGTGCAAGTGCACCTGTGAAGGAATAGCAGTGCCCGTGTACTCTGAGCCCAAGTTGTGTGCAGCATTCGCCACATGCTACACTAAGAGCCCTTCTTTAGCTTTCCTATTTAAGATTCAACATAGTGGATTGATGTCTGCAGATGCCATTGCATGTGTAACTCTTGCCTGGTGTTAATTTGTTCTCCAGCCTATGGTAAAAATCTACTTGCTTCATTTGCTAGCTAGAGAAGGTCTACTTTTGGAACTGGATGTGTGACAGATGTTTGTTTCCAGTAAATGCTCCTGTATATTTGCAAGTGTAGCAGTTTTCCTCTTCTGAGACTGTCTATTGTTGGCTTCCAAAGTGCTGAAGGATGCTAATTGTGTCTATTATTTTGGCTTTGAGCCAAAGTGGAGCCTGAGGGAAGGGGGAGATGTCGTCTGGACACATCCCTCTGCATCAAATCATGCTCGGCTGGTTTCAGGGCTTGTGGCACTACATGTGGCATAACGTGGCAGTCTAGAGTTCTCTACAGCCTGAAGGTGCATGATGGTTTCCGGTTTTGTGTTTTTGTTTTTTTTCCACATAAATGCTTGGTTGTTTGTTAAAAAAAATGGAAAGACACTCGTTAAGAATCCCTCCTGCCTTTGTTTCATCCTGTGATGAAAGGAGAGGTGCTCATTATCTGGCGCTTCTGTGCATCTGAGCCCTACCCAGGACCCCTCTGCACAACATGACATGTGTGTGTGCGTGTGTGTGTGTGTGTGCGTGCGTTCTTCATTATTTCTGTGGTTATTGGTAAGTCTTACCAGTTCGGTGGATGAGGGATTGCACACAACACTGGCTGTGTGTTCCATCAAGAACACTTAACTTTGTCTTTTAATCACATTTTCTTGTACAGAAAATGCCAAGTCATTATTAGGGGTAAACCTTTTTCCAGTATTTATAATTGGGTTTAATGCCTAGTTATTGTCTGCAAAATGCTGTGTATGATAAAGTGCCACATTTTTCACAATATGATGCAATGACAATAAATTAGATTTTTTTATTGCAATGGATAAGAGCGTTTATTAAACTAAATTTATATATAAATGTCCATTTAAATTTAAGAAAATAAAGGGCTATTCTCCACCACCTCTCAGAGATTACATCGAGCACCATGTTCCCATCCAGTTGGCACTTGACAGCACTACAACACAAAGCAAAGGACTTGGTTCAAGTTTGTAATTTTTTGTGTTTAACTTACAAGTTTACACTGCAACAGAAGTTACACCAAGCATGATTGCTTCTCTTGACAACATACTTGGAGAAATAGGTGAAAAAAAACAAAAGGAAATATGGGGAAATCTATGTGTGCGCGCATGTAAAGTTGTGTTTGCACACAGGAGTGAGATGCAAAGCCTGTAATACCAGACATTGGCCAGTCATGTGACCATGAGCTGACCTCAGTAGGAGTGCATGGTGAATTTGGGTCAGGATGCTGTTATTTGGACATGAATCGCATGTTCAGGGTGACTTTTGACCTACATAGTGATAAGCTTTTTTTTTTTTTTTTAATGGGAGTTTGAAGGTGTCCTTTTGTATTGTGTGGGTATAAGGGCTTGTACGGAGTGTCTGTTTTGACATGGAAGACTAACTGCCCCTGGGGCAGTTTTTTTATCTGCAGTATTAAAAAAATTGAACAAAAATAATGTCTGTTAGTTAATTTGTTAATTTCTTTTTTGTTTATGTCTGTTGATGAGAATAATGTCTTTTCAGCTAATATCTGAAAGACGTCTCTATGGAGCATTAGGTTTAAATCAAATACCATCAGATTGGTGGGTCTTAGAGGCAGGACTAAAGAATGTGGCATGTGCCTTTTAAAAAAAAATTAATTGTTGTATTATTATTATTATTATTTTATTATTATTATTATTATTTTTTTTTTTTGCCCTTTACTTACCTCCTTCCTTGCCCTTCCTACCTCCTTTACTTACTTACCTCCTTCCCAGGGCCTGTCCGTTTCCAAAACACAGGCTGATGTATAAATAGGTGAGCCATAATTCCTGCTGCTAATTTCACCTTCCACTATGCTCATGATCGCGAGCCTAGTTAACATTGTTAATCTGGAGGGTGTCTTCCGTAATTTCTTCTACCACTTTTATGTCACTGTGACAGGGAGAAATAAACCAGAATCTTTTGTAGGAGTACAGTAAAGGGAGGTTAGGCTAAAAGACTAAAAGACTGTTGCTTTCTTAAGAGTGAAGTTAATATAAAACTGTATTAGCTCTTGCTATCTTTCTTGCCATGAATGTGGCCCTGTGGGCAGATGTGGCATTAAATACAAACTAACTAACTAACTTAAGAGTTAATGCTAATTGTGACCTACTTTGGCAAGGTAGTTAAGTTCCTCATTGTGTCCGTTTTGAGCACTCAAAAATAACAGTCCATTTACAAGGCTCACTCTCACACAATTGACTAAAGCTGGTATTGCAGTGCATTTCTGTATCCTGCTTCACAGATTCTCATAGTGTCCAATCAAAGCTGCTTGTTTTTCAGTAAAAGGTAGCAACGTGTGTGCGTGCTCTTGAAACAGGTTATACATTTGACAGTTAATGTCATTGTGACTGGCTGAAAATGTGGGCCTGCATTTAAATTGGTAAAAGAAAACTAAAAGCTGCAATGGGAAGGAATAAAATGTGCTTGTTGAATTGTGGCACTTGCATGACTATTCATGTAAGCTGCTGAATCCCACTGTGCAGAGTGACAGTTGTCATGGTAACGGGTATTAAAACCCTACCTGTTGCCATGGTTTGAAAGGGTTGATGTAGATAATTATATTTGAAATATGTTTCTATGTAGTGGATATTCCTTTAGGTTTTTCATTTGACCAGGTTTTTGGCTGAAAGAAGATTTTGCTGCATAGCGGGCTACAGCCTGAGTGCCTCAGCAGAGATGCTGCGTGACTGACTGAGAGCAGATGGAGGGAGAGAGTGGAGTGAGAATGAGTGGGCAGGGGCGTTGTGAACATGAATCACCTTTGCTGAAGGAAACTCCCGCCCTCTATCCTCTTTAAACTAAAACAGAATGAAGCATGACTGTCTTCTTGATAAGGAGGCCAGCGTCAGTGTAGGCATGAGCAGTGGTTGCAGGATTGCGCATGATATCTGTCTTTTTTTTTTTTATGAATTCAGATATATGTTCAGGTAAAAGTCAAAACACACATCTAATGTTTAAGCATTTTTTTTCTTCCCAGATCAAATTAAGAAAATGCAAGTTGATGTACATTTCCATAATTCTGCTTTCATTTTCAGAATAAGAAATTAATGAGTATTTTGAGTGTCGAAATGAATGAAATGGAGAAGCCAGTTTTCTTCCCAGAAATATGAAATTGTATAACATTAAGATGTATTGTCTCATTTTAAGGAAATTGGAGAAAAACTGAAAGTGCAGTGTCAGGATCACCAAAATGGGTCATGTAAATGATTCCATGTCTTGGCAGTGTTTAAAAACAACCTCATCGTCCTCATCTTGGATATATATCTGAGAAAGGGGAAGTCTAAATCAGGGCCAGCTGGGCTTTATGCCAGCGTCCCAATATTCACCTACTCTCCTCTCCCTGCTGTTCTTTTATGGCTGATAAAGGCAGTGTCTATGAAGTAGGCGTTTATAGCCCCTCTGGGCTTTGTGTTCCTGGAAGTGATCTCAGGTCAGAGTTGAAATTGCTCCTAATTTAGCTTTGCTTTTTTCACCTAATGACCCAATGCCCAGAAAGGCTGTTTGGTTTATTTTTCTGTTTATCTTTCTCATTCGACTGTGACCCATACTTTGGAAACTGAGCTAACACCTACCACGTGGACACCCATACTGCGGCCTCCCTTGTGTTGATCCTTCTGTGTTATTCTCTTTATCTGTGTAAATCTATAGCATCACATTGAAGGGAATATTTAAAAGCATCACAATATTAAAATTGGAATGCTGGTTTTATGCAGTTTCTGTCTGATTCTGGAGACAACTACCAAGTGTTTGTAAATCAGTTATGATAGGAGCCAGATATTTAAAGATTCAAGAGTTTTATTGTCATATGGACAGAGAAGGACAGTCACAATGCACAATGAAATGTGTTATGTAGTTTTTAAATGCTGAATGAGGCATGATGAATTAGGGTATTATTGTGATTGATTAATTTATGGCAGTAGTCTCCAAAAATGCTTCTCACTGCATTATTGATAAATGTAGTAAGATTTAGGCTGCACACCAGCTGAGCTACAAAGAGATTTTTATTGCAGGAGGCTCTGAAGCCCCCTTATCTCAAGCACAGTGCTTTGTGTCTAATTAGACCGGTGACTTATGAACAGCACACTTCTGCTTCTGCTGTCCTTTTTTCTCATGTTACACTGGCATGAACACCACATTTTGTGAATGTGAAAATGCAGACGGCATTAGAATAAGTGACCCTTTTTAAAAGCTGATGGAAGGGTGGTCTTTACAGTGACCCTGGCCACAGCCTGGGCAATGGTGTGTGTGTTGCTGCTCTGTTTGGGCGGTTGCTAGGCCTGGATGGTGTTCATCACATTAATCAGTCACTCCCTCTTTTGCTTTTTCCAGTGGCCTCTCATGGCCCCATTCAGTGGCACTTGCCAAGGACCCAACAGCTCTGACGCACTCAATCATGGGGGCTTCAGAACCAACTGGTTTTCTAATAACTATAAATACCCTACAATACAGTGATTGGGAAGAGGCTGCATGTTTAGGCCTCCTCGCATACCAGACATGGCTGCAGATTCCTGTTTATTAAGACAGCAGGCCTGTGTGGTCATGAGAGACAGACAGAGAGAGAAGGATGCGGCATATATGCATGGTAGAGAGAGAGTGAGGTATGTATGGACAGAATAGAAGGAGAGAGTTGGGTAGAAAAAATAAACACAACTGGAATGGTTTGCAGAGAAAAGTGAGAGAGATGAAGTAAACCTAGTAGATGGTGGACAAAGGAGAAAATCCTGAAATTTCTCTCTCTCTCTCTCTCTCTCTCACACACACACTTGTGCACACATAGCTGTGGTGAACGTGATGTTCAAACTGGAGCCTGCTGATAAAGTCTGGCAATATTAACATCATGCAGATTTAGATGATAAACTGTCACTAAGGCAACAATATTTTAGTATTAAAATTGATCACAACAGGAAACTGATCTCAGAAAAAGTATAGTGTTATGTGCTGTACGTTTTTGTTTGTTTTGCATAATAAATATAAACTATAGCAAAAAAGACTTGGACATTATGAAATATACGTTTTAATACTTAATAGAAAAAAATAGTTTTAATATACCTGTTGTACCCTGTGCACAATCTGAGGTATCCCTGTAGAATTTATTTATTTATTCCCAGTATACATTTAACCTGATTTGTTTTGTTCTACATGCTTTTCTACAAACAATTAACTGTACAGTTTAAGTTCAGAGATGTAGACACGTTCTGGGTTTTTATGTGCAAAATAAAGGAGAGCTGCAGCCTAACATAAATTCTACATAGCAACCAGAGCTCTGCAAAACATGTTGTTATTGGGCCAGAAATCAAGTGAGAATGTGTGGTCTAAAGTAAACGTTGCATAACAATGAGTAAGGCACCGTGTAAGGGGAAACTCCTGGAGCTTAATGTTTGACTATTTAAAACTGAATCAGCCAGTGTTATTGGAAATCTCTGTCCCAATATTTTCGTATCTCTCAGGCCCTGGTCCAAACCCTCTTGCAGCCCTTTGGATTATTCAGCTCTTTCCTTTACGCTCATACAAATTGCAGGGGCTCTTTCTGAACATGTTTTGAAAAGGCAACTGCTTTGCTAACAATGTTCTGTTCTCTCCAATGAATAGAAAATGCTTGAATCAGTGATTTACATTTTAGTTTGCGTGCTGTGAAGTCATGTGTTTGACCCTTTCACTTCCCTCCCGCACACTTGATAATTTTTGCATCGTAATGTTGTAAGCAATCATGTAGACTTCCAATTCAGTGAATAAACATAAATAGGCTAACAGTTGATTATCAGATTTTTATGCTAACTTCTAATCTTAAAAGCTGAAAGAAAATATGAATGGTTTAACATATATTGGTTTGTACTTTTATCAAACCTTATCTTTCTTAAACCCTTGTATGCAGTGCAGCACATAGAAATAAACATTTCTGTGATGAATTGACATTTTTCCTGTTTTTTCCTTCCAGCTATACTGAATCCCAAAGCTCCTAAAGAGCCACCAAAATCCTTCAGCTTCGACTACTCGTACTGGTCACACACCTCGGTAATATTTCTATATATCCCTCTGCCTCTGTGGTGGACTGCAGTGTTCATATCTTATTAAATAATTAAATCTTTTCACATTTTCAAGTTGAAATATATAAATAATTGTATTTGTACCAGTACATTCATATCTCACTCACACAAATAAATGGATTTCTTTTTCTCCTGAATTTAGCCGGACGACTCCAAATTTGCCTCCCAAAGCCAAGTGTACAATGACATTGGGAAAGAGATGCTGCAGCATGCCTTTGAAGGCTATAACGTTTGTATCTTTGCCTATGGCCAGACTGGAGCTGGCAAATCTTACACGATGATGGGCAAACAGGAAGAAGGACAGGAAGGCATCATCCCTCAGGTATCAAAGCATTGTAAATAATGTGGAAATGGTGTAGACGCAGAACATCTAATTCAGATTTATCTCCAGATTCCAATCCCATACCAGCTTTTGCCAAAGGACATTAAATAATTAGCTCTCTGTCTGGAGCATTCAGCAGTGGTTTGAGTTATTTGTGTGCTTCATCGATTAGTCTCTTCTCACTGCTTAATGCACCATTTTTTTCCCCTCCCTCTCTCACTCAGCTCTGTGAAGAACTCTTTGACAAAATCAATGACAACAACGACGATGAGATCTCATACTCTGTGGAGGTAAGTGGCACACACCCCTTGCTCCCTAGATCCCAAAAGCCCTTTCCCTCTTACTCCATCACCCGGTGAAGAGCCAAGCCGACTGGAGAGTTGCATTAGTTAGTGAGGTTGGGGGTGCTTTGTCTTGCCTGTTTACTGTTTATTGCACCTGACCTTTACAAAGTTTTGCAGCAACTAGAAAGTAGCATGTGTTAATGTATCATTGGGAAAGATTTTACTTTATACTGAAATAAAGAAAGTTAAAAACTATGTGAAAGACTTGTATACATTGGTTTTTTTAGCAGTCTAATAGTCTTTATTTCTTAAGTTTATGTTGGAACATTAAACAAATTAAATTAAATGATCTAGAAAAACATGTTGATTTTTAGAATAGTTAAAAATATTTCCGAGGTCTTGGAGGTCTTATTTTTATTATTATTATTTTTTTTTAAAGAAGTACCAGAATATATGCTAAACCTAATCACTCATGTGCAACTCTAGGTGGCCTACATGGAGATTTACTGTGAGAGAGTGCGAGATCTGCTGAATCCTAAGAACAAAGGGAATCTGCGTGTAAGAGAGCATCCTCTTCTTGGGCCGTATGTGGAAGATTTGTCCAAACTGGCCGTCACCTCTTATACAGACATTGCTGACCTCATGGATGCTGGTAACAAGGCCAGGTGAGAGAACCTCTGCAGCCAAACAGCACTTCTGTGAATAATGACTCCCCTTCAGGAAGACGATTTGCCCTTTTTAATAACAAAATATAATTTATTTTACCTACTTATTTGGTTTTTTAGCACTGGAGATCTCAAGTAGGCTATTATTTGACCTTGCAGGCTTTTGAAATTCTGAAACAATGTGGAAACCATGAAGGATTTTTTCCCCTGATTGTCCAGAAATCACATTATTGTACTGTGTGGGCAACACAGAAAAAACACTTATGCCCAGTAAAAATAGCACATCTAAAGAGGAAGGTTGTGACTTGTCACGGGACATGTTGATTGACTGTGTGTGCTCTCTTGGAAAGGAGTAACATGTCTATAATTCATTGCTGACTCCCTGGGTTTATTTGTGGTGTGTGTCGGTATAGCTTACTTCTTTAGCACATGTACTACACTTTAGCACAGTTGCTGTAAGAGTCATAGTCTTATTCATGGGCTCTCTAGTACTTTCCAGGATCATTCTTAGTGTGGGTGGTGTTCCATGCACTCTAGCATTTAGTGTGGCTATCCTTAAACTTTCTCCGTTGCATGTGGTCACTGTTGAAATTCCTTTCTTTAAAATGATTCCTAAATATTTGGGTTTGTGACATTTCATTGCAGAAAGAGTGGATATGCGTGTGTTGTTTATTAGTTTGTTTTATATGTTTTAGTTTTGCAGATACCAACTAATAATGTACAGTGTACAACGAAATGTTTCTTCCGTATTTAACCCATATACGGCAGTGAACACGTACACATTAGTGCACTAGGGGCTGTGAACACACACCCACAGCAGAGGGCAGCCATCCCTGGTGCCTGGGGTGCAGTTGTGGGTTCAGTGCCCAGCTCAAGGGCACATCAGCTGTGGATTGAGGGAGTGCTGTTCCTGACGTGGGAACCAATGATCATTAAGTCCTAAGCCCTCTTCTCTATCCATTAGGCCACTGCTCCTCAGTGTGATTTACAACTGCTTTAAGCATACACTAAATGTAAAAAAAAAAAAAAAAAAAAAAAAAAAAAAGTATGAATACAGCATGTTATGCCTTATTAGTATCTTTTTTATGTATATAAGTCTCTGACACTTGCTTGTCTCTTCAGGACGGTGGCTGCCACAAACATGAACGAGACCAGCAGCCGCTCCCATGCTGTCTTCACTATCGTCTTCACCCAGAGGAAACATGACAGCGAGACAGATCTATCCACAGAAAAGGTTAGAACCTCCACCTTGCTAACTGCCTTTACCTCAAGCTGCAGAGGGTCTATCTGAGTGTAGAGAGAGAGAGAGAGACAGAAAATGAGAGAGGACAGCCATGCCAGAGGCCTGAAGGGGAGGGATGGATACTTCCCACCAGCCCTGTGTGTAGGGCTCATTGTCTGAATCCTCTGCAAACAAATGCACACAAAAGCACCACTGTGGTGCATACAATATCCATTGTGTAGCTGACTACATTAGATTTTACAATACAGGCCTCACTTAAGCCCACAATTCAACTAAACTTATACCTGGTGTAAAAGAATGGTGTTGTACATGTAGGTGTCAGACCCAAACATTTTGGCTGATGGGTTTTAAGATTTAAAACATTTGCACAAAGAACAAATCATTTTAGCATGCCGGTGGACCATGAATTTGAGTTAATATTTAGGTTGTTATAATTTTGATTAACAAGAATAATTTGTAAATACAGCGAAAAGATGGAGGCTTTTCGGGATGCATAGTGTACATGCAGAGCTGAGGGCTTGTCTTTGTCTCTATTGATTTTTTTTTTTTTTCTTTCTGTGTCTCGGTTGTTAATGTTCCTATGCTATCTTGTTTCAGGTCAGCAAAATCAGCCTGGTGGACCTGGCAGGCAGTGAGCGCGCTGACTCGACTGGAGCTAAAGGCACCAGACTGAAGGTGCAGACTAATTTTACTGTCCTTAAAATAGTGGCCATATGTGGAAGAGGCTTTTGAGACTGATAATATCTCTTAATTTTATACATGCACACATTTCTTTGTTGTATGAGCGTTTCATCTAATCTCATGAGAAATATCTAATTAAAAATGAATTACTTGAACGTAAGGTCTCTTCTGACTAGGTATATTATAAATGGTTGGTCTCTGACTTTTGCACAGTTCTGTGTATTAATCACACCCTCTATGTACAGAGCATTGTACTGAGTTTTCTCAACAACATATCATAATGTTAAATAGCTGATAATCATAAGAATAATGTTGATTAAATCATACATTTTTGCTTCTCAGGAGGGGGCAAATATCAATAAATCTCTCACAACCCTGGGGAAGGTGATTTCTGCCCTGGCTGAGGTGGTGAGTATCACTGGAGTCTAGAACTCTGGCATGAACTGTCTGTCTGCCTGTCTCTCTCCTGCCTGTCTGACTGCAGTGCTGTCTGTCTCTCTCTCTCCTGCAAATGCTTCCCTACCCAGGATAACTGTACCAGCAAGGTAAATCTACTGTGTTCTATGACACCCTCAGATTTTTCAGAAATCAAAGATCCAGCAGTTTGTTCTGGCCTTGACTAACTTTGTTTTTCTCCTCCATTTCTGAACCTGTACACAATTTCATTGCTAATACCCCTTCTGTGTGTACCACACGCATTTTCATAACTGTCATTCCATTATCTCACTGTCTTTACTATGAGAGTTTTAACGGCTGTACTTTTTGTGAAACAGAGCAAGAAGAAAAAGAAAACAGACTTCATTCCTTATCGAGATTCTGTTTTGACATGGCTTCTGAGAGAGAATTTAGGTATGTGTGTTTAGTCTGGACATTATTTACATAGTGCTTGCTTCTTAATGCTTTAAGCTAGCTCCAGGTTCTCATTGCAAAACTCTATTGATGCATATAACAGTTTTTGTATTGTTTTGAGAATTTCTTTTCTTTTTTACCAGGTGGGAACTCTAGAACAGCTATGGTGGCTGCTCTGAGCCCTGCTGACATTAACTATGATGAAACTCTGAGCACACTGAGGTAAGAGCTCCCCATCATACCTTTTCTGCATATACTGGATTTAGAGCATTGTAAACTAAACAGCACTTTCTCTTTCTTGGTTTGTTATTCATTATGAAAAAAGAAGGCATAAATCCAAACCTGATCTCATCTATATATCATCTTGTTTTCTCCCATTTGTTCATCATTTTTCAACACTCCACCATGGCTACTTTCATATTCAAAGATATGCAGACCGAGCCAAGCAGATCAAGTGCAATGCAGTGATCAACGAGGACCCCAATGCCAAGCTGGTGCGGGAGCTTAAGGATGAAGTGACAAGGCTAAAGGACCTTCTCCGGGCCCAAGGGCTTGGCGACATCTTGGACAGTAAGTCCAGACACAGCACCTGTAGCTGTACTTTATTTTCTATTGACCAGTCATAGTACTCACACAAAGCTGGCAAGGCATTCTTTTGTCTTCTGCTCAACTTTAATACTCTTTACATTGTTTTAATGCCATTGCAATTATGCTGCTAAATTTAACTTCATTTAAGTGATGGAAATTAAACTTGAATTAACAAGGACAGAAATTTGGAAACGCTGTTTATAGATATCTATGAACTCTGCTATTAATGGTGCCCAATATTTTGAAGTCTTAATCATTGCCTGATGGTTTGTTATTCAGAGACTTTGAAACATCATATTGAAGAATTCAAGTTTAATTGAGTAGTTAGAGCCATAATGTAGGCATACACATATTGCACTGAATAACCTGTTAATGTCATGTTCTGTAAGAATAACTGCTGCATGCTCATTTTAGTATGAAGTGTTTCATCACTTTTTCATTTTCTGTGTGCATCTGGATTAGTCCAGTCAGTTCTCACTAACTACCTCCATCACTGCTCTACCAGTCCTCTGAACTCTTGACTTTTCACCCTTCTCCTGTTCTTCCCGCTTCCCTTCAGTCGAGCCAATGGGGGATGATTACCCTGGAAGTGGAAGCAAATGTGTGTATATGTTGACTTTGCACTATCCTCGAACTCTGTTTCTCTTTCTTGCTGCTGGTGGCTTAACCATTGCTTCTGGCACTTTCTGGAAGCTAGAATGCTGGCTTTGCATGCCTGTTATTTTCTATTTGCTGAAGCTTGAGACACAAGGAGTCCCAGACAGATGTAGTTCTAGTGTTTTTAGATCAGTTGGTTGATTGATCAGGCGATTTTGTGTGTGTGTGTGTGCGCGCACACGCATGCACATCTAGCATGCTTCTGCATTAGTGATGCACCAATACTGAAAAATCATGTCTGAAATTCAGAACAAGCAGACCAATAAAGTTGTCACAAAACTGAAAAAGACTGACAATAACCCCAGTTTACATCAAATAAGCACAATATGAGTAGAGTACATGGACTACTCAGTGTGCCAATATATTCATTGTCCTAAACAATAAAGAAAATTTTCCCAATAAAGGCAATGCATTCCATTTTATGTTTATTTTATAATTGAAATTCAACTCTGACATTTTATTAATTGTTTTATTATTCCAAAACCATGGCAGTGGTAACTCTTTAGTTTCTATCACTTTGTGTTCTGCTTATTGATTGTTATGTTGCGTGATATTTCACTTCTTACGCATTGTGCTCTCTCTTAATATTTTCGTTCAGAATTTTCAGACAAAAATGAGAGCTCTTCTCAAATTTTGATGCATCTCTATACTGCATGCTTTGCTGCTTTGCTTTTATAACAGACTGCCTGGGATTGTGCAGTTTGAATCACATGCTGGAACCCTCTTACAGTTTGACTACACACTTCCCACCATGTGTAATGGTCGTCATAAAAGGATTGGGCCCTTTTCTACACTTACATTTATATGCTATGTCATTTTAGTCTTAACCCAAAATGTCTTTTCCATAATTTTTTCTTGTTCTTGCCAGTGAAGGTTTTGTTGTCATGTATATATCCGTTACAGGTGACAGTATTCAGCTAAGTTCTCACTTCCGGAGGAAAGGTGCTTGCTTTGTTTATTTGCAGAAGTAGAGGTGGTGAATTTAGTGAATTTGCTGTGCAGTGACAGAATGTTCTAGTCTACAATAGCGTTTGCTTGTTGATCTAGACATTTTCTTATCTTCTTCCCTTCTGAATGGTTCCATGTCCTTTTCTTGCCTTTCCTTGTCCCTGTATTGTATCCTCTTACACTCTTCGTGTTCCTCTTTTATATAAAAAGCTGCAGGAGCGAAACAGCCACTGAAACAGAACACTGCCTATTTTTTATTTTAGCATCTGTCTGGGAGTTGTTGATCCTGACCAAGAGACAGATACATTTAGTAGCATTATCTACTGCTAAAGCAGTGAAAATGCTCAGTTTTACCTGAACTGAAAAACACTTTCTTCTCTGCAGCTGCAAGAGCCTAGATGCTTTAGGGTTTCTGTTTTTCACACAGGACCTGAGCAGAGACAGTAGAGTGACTAGGCAGTTGACACCTTCTCTGTGATCAGACCCTGAGAGAGAATTCAGCAGTCCAATTTCCTTAGATGCCCCCTTGACCATTTTATGCAGCTCTGTCTCTGCTCTCCAGCAGTGAGAGCATGATGACTTGCCAGTAGATGTGTGTGACGTGCGTGCGCGCGTGTGTATATGTATGGATAAGACGGAGCCCACTGCATCACAGGTTTAAACTGCAGCATGTGTTATCTTGCAGATCCCCCTCCCATTTTCTCTCAGTTTTTGGCCTCTGTGCAACCTTTCACACTTTCTCACTTCACCTCTAGAAATGTAGTTTTCACTCAGGTCCAAATCTACGAATTTAAGTCTTGTGTGCAGCTTGAAAAATCTGTTGATTGAACCATAAAGGATGTCACTATCAATTATATCAGTAATAGAGTAATCACCAATAAATTTAAAGATTAATTGAGCAATTAAAAAAGCTGGACTCAAATAAGAATGAAGAAACAACCAATGCATAACCTTTCAATAATTTCTAAACACCTCAAATCTGACATTGTAGGAAACACAGCATATGCAAAAAAAAGTTATCCCTACAATGTCAGTTGTACACTTTGCAATGAAATATTACAAATTACTGGTTAAGAATTTGATTACATTTTTCAGAATATTTTAAAACAGTCTATTGGCTTATACGACTGGAATTAGTATTTTCTAATTTAAAAAAAATGTGAATTAAACATAACATGGCAATAAATATATTTATCATGCTCATTTTCTTACTGTAAAACTAATAATTAAATGAAGAATATAAATGTAACTTTAAAAAACCCTAATCAGCTCTAGGTGGTAGATACAGTTGATATTTCAGTATATGCCCTACAATATGAAATGACGCAATTAAGCAGTAATTTAATGTATTAAATTGCCAGATGCCTCAGTCTTTTAATTTTTATTTCAGTGGCAAAAAAAAATAATTTGCCACATTAAAGTAAATTACATTTAAAAAATCTTAAGAAACCCCTGGTGTGAAAACTACTGCTTTGTGCATCATTTGACTGGTGTGTTTGTTTTTATCTTTTAATGTGAATTGTGTCTTACCCTAGTCTTTCCTCCTCTTTTGTCCTTTATCTCTCTTTCCCTTTTCTTTGCTTTTTCTCTTCGTCTCACTGTTTCCATTCTCCCTTGTGTCTGTTTCCACCTTCTTTGCTCCTCTTTTCCATTGTCCTGTTTTTCCCTCATCTCCTGCGTGGCTCAGACCTGAAAGATATTCACAACAATAAGCATAGATACTTGCTAGCCTCAGAGAACCAACGGCCTGGCCATCTCTCCACAGCGCCAATGGGGTGCCTGACTGCATCGCCGTCCTCTGGCTCTCTGTCCAGCCAGGTTGGACTCCAGTCCGTCTCCAGCATCCAGGAACGCATCATGTCCACTCCAGGAGGAGAGGAAGCCATTGAAAGGCTTAAGGTATGTTGCTGCTCAGGGCTGCTGTGAATATCAGCTGTAAATAAGTCTGCTGGAATACAGTTTACTGGCCCCTTTTGTATTTAGTTTTTCTGACACTATTGTAGCAGTTTTTTAGCAGAATAAATCTGCTCTAGCACTCAAAAAGTAAAAAGTATTAATTTAATTACATTATGTAAATTTGAAATACGACTATAAAAACATTTCTTAACAGTTTTCGATGCGTTCTTGTGTAAAATTGAAATTAAGATTCTAAAGCTAAAGAAATTCCTAAATGAAAAAATATAATTCAACAGCAACAACAATAAAAACACTTTTGAATATAAATAGGTTCCTGAAACTTATTTGGGGGGAAATGCATTGCTTAAACTGTCTGTAACCATATTATATTATGTTTGTTGTTGCCCTAATCATAAACTATTTTTATTAATCAATGCTTTATTCCATACTTTTGACTTTAAATGTAGAGTAGACTTTTAAATGTGAATACCCTTTTAGCTATAAATTATTCTGAAAGTCTTTGCTACTATAATGAACATTTCCATCAACTTGTGCTATAAATTGTTAAATAAAGACATGTGGCTACTAAGTTCTGCTTTAGGCGTCTCGTGACCCTACATCCAACCCAAAGCAGAAAACAGTGCTTTGTCTTCGTCAACCAAAAATCCTCATCAGTTGACTACGATGTGGGTGGCCTAAGGGATTTATTCTTAACATTATTTTGTAAATAAATTGGCCCACTTATTAAGGATACACACTGTGATGTGAAGCACCATGGTAATCTCAAATGTTCCCAGGTCTTTTGCTTTGCTTTTGTTGATCTTCCGGTCATAGTTTTTGTGACCAGCTGTTTTGTGTAGTCCACCTGAGGAGCAGTGGAATTTAAAGTAAAACATTTACACATGGCTAATGGAAAACTTAATTTTCATGAAAATTAGAAAATTTAGCACAAAAAATATATATCTATATGTTTTTTAACATATTATTTAGATATTGTACCCCCTAATAGTTTTTGAATAAAAAAACGTTTTCATTCGTGAAGATGTTACTCTGGTTGAAAGAACATGATTTTCT
This sequence comes from Hoplias malabaricus, assembly GCF_029633855.1. NCBI lineage: Eukaryota > Metazoa > Chordata > Actinopteri > Characiformes > Erythrinidae > Hoplias > Hoplias malabaricus. Next base: position 51,113,655 of record NC_089804.1, read on the forward strand.
TTTACCAGAAACAGCATGTAAATGTTAACAGAAACCAGACTTGAATGGTGTTTTTAATACTGTAAAAAACATTCATAGCTAAAACTACTCTAACCTGAAAGAAGATTAGTCTGTCTTGTCATGCTTTTCTCGTCATGTTCTCCACATCCATTCTTGTCTCTCTCACTTGGTATGAGAACTCGTACTCAGAGCACCTTGCCTTTAGGATCTGTAGTTTCCATGGTTACAGCGACGGCTCGCACTCTTGTCTGTCATCCAGTGACGTAAACCTCCAACGCAGTTTGGAAATCAGATAAAAATAGACTTGTTCTTTGTGGCTATTAGGTGTAAAATGGCCACATAAAACAACGTTAGAGACTCTCTTAACTCCCTTGTTTGTGTCAAGATGTTTGTCTTGGTCTTACGTCAGTCATGTGGGAGCATTGAAATGAATTTGAAGGATTACTTAAATGGAAGTAACCTTCACTAGTTTGCATTTCCAGTACCTATGATTTTTTTTTTATACTCTGGAATGGCTAGTTATTTCATGACCTGACATTGATTTAGAAGACATCTGCTTGTTATAGATTGTTTGTAGTACTTTTCGAGCCTTGGTGTTTAGGCATATGGTGTTTAGACATATAATGTCAGAGAAGTTAGCAAATAGATTGAAAGTCAAAAGCAATGCAACAATGTTGCTTTCCAGAACAACAGATGGTGGAGGGTGTTAACCCTTTAGGAAGGATCTAGTGGGTTTAGTGTGTAAACTTCCTGTATTTTAGGCCAGATGGCCCAACTCTTCCTCTCTGTTCAAAACAATGAGAGGTAGACACAATAGAAAATTCATGAAACCAACTCCAGTTGCCCTGTTTAGCGCAGTCTCCTAGATATTTTTAAAAAAGGTTTTGATCACAGCACTTACAGCTTCACGTAGTATACTGGCTATAGATTAGAGGGAGTAGACTGCTCTGAGATTTGTTTTTTTTTCTCTTACTGGGTATTTCTGCAAAGAGGAGAGTAAGCCTCTTAGCATGACACTGCAGCTTTTGCCTGTCATGAGGCCAGACCTATGTAAGTACATGAGGTGACCCATATTTTCACAGATAATAGAGGAATCCCTTTTTATTTAAAGCTGTCATATCATGTTGAATTGGTCTTTCGTCTAATACTTAAATGCAGGAGAAAAAATAAATAATGGGTGTAATTATTGTAAAGGTGTATAGAAATATACGTATTTATGATACAGTAGGTTTTTCCCATGTTGATTCACAGTGCATGTTATCGCTTAGCCATTTCAATAAATAAATAAATAATATGCTTATTGTACCATCCCGGTTGGCCTGGTATGAAGAATGGGTTCACCAAGTTCACAAAGAATCAATGTATTTAATAATTTAATGGAGTGTTCCATCTCCAGTTTTAAGTTTCTGCAGCATCCTCGTTGACTGAATTTTTATTTAGTTCTTTAAAGTATTGTATTCAAAAATTAAGAAATTAAATTAGTGGTCATGCTGGTGAATGTTGATTCATTTTATTCATACAAAATGTTGGCATCTCTATGCCTATAATTGCTGAATTATTTTGGATATGTGTTGTTGACTGGCTGTGTCTCCCCCTGCAGGAGTCAGAGAAGATCATAGCAGAGCTGAATGAGACCTGGGAGGAGAAACTGAGGAAGACGGAGGCGATTCGCATGGAGAGGTCAGTTACAGTGGAGCTGGTACAGAAAGAGTGCTGTCATGTGATTAGCCTCTGCTTTTGTCGCTCTTCACATGCGAGGGGAAACTGTTAATTGTCCAGTTTGCTATCATCCAGCTGGTACCGGTCTGTACCATGCTTTTAGATATAAAGATAAACCAATGATTGAAGAATATGGAAATGGTGCTAAACGCATTAATGTTTTTCCCTGAACACAGGTTGCATTTCACTGGCATAAATGTTATTTGCAAACTCCAGATAATTATTAACATATCTAAATGGTCTACATCCAACAGTTGTATAGAACGTGTACATTGGAATTTCATTGGGATATGTTTTAACCCCCAGATTACATGTTAATTAGGCTGCATTTATGAATGCATTTTAATCTGGATTAATATTTCTGTATTTCCCTCAGGGAGGCACTGTTAGCAGAGATGGGTGTTGCCATCCGGGAAGATGGAGGAACCCTTGGCGTATTCTCTCCTAAAAAGGTACATCATTTGTGAAGTTCAGGAGACTCTAGTCACCTTCTGTTGAAGCAGCTCAAACAAAACGCATGTTCATTATAACTTTATGATTTACTCGTGCTTTTGCTGGACCTTTTCAAAGCAATGACTTATTTTTTTGTATCATTTATCATTCAGTTAATTTTTCACTTTAATTTCCCTGTTTATTTTTTACTTTTTGCTTGCAACGCATTATGGATTTTTAAGTTTGGTCATGACAGACCAACTTCTTTATCAATTGAAGATTTTAGTGTTTTTTCTTCTAACCAGGTTTGTGTTCCCAAGCTGACCTGTTCCCAATATTAGTTAGTAGTGCTTTAGATTTGGTCTGCTTTTACCAGTAGAACCCTACAGCAGATTCAGTACCTGGGTTTTTTATGCTGCTCTAGTACAGCGCATGTTTGCCTCATTTCTAAGCCATTTGTACAGAATCTGGTTTGTTTTGATTGTCTATATGAACTGTTCAAAGTTAAATATATTGATAATATTGCTTTTTAAAGATCAATCATTATAAATGCATTATAATAGTATTGAGATTACCTATCAGATGCATATTTGCATCTGAGTTTATTATCCAATAGTAATTTAAAGATTTAAAGTTTATCATACCACTGTTATTTCTGACCCTGCAATGTGATTGGCTGACAAGTGTTCCAGGAGTGTCAGTGTAACACGATAATGGCAATCTGACCTGAGCTCTTCTGGTATTTCTCCGCCACACACATGTAACCTAGCAACGATGCCAGCACTTGCGCGACAGTGATGGAGTGCCTAGAATTTTTCAACAAACAGGGAACTGGTTCAGTTTTGGTTTGTTCACCCAATTGTGAACAGGGTAAAGATTTATGGCCTTCTGATATGAAAAAAAAAAATACAATTAATAATAAACAGGAAAATGTGTTGTTTATGTGGTCTGTGACTAGCTCGGATTAACAGATTAATAATTTACATGTGTATGAAATATCACTGATTTGAACATAGATTTTTGACTTCATCTGTTCTGATTTAAATCAACAGCAGCTCTGGATAACACAGCCTTGGTTTCCATCAGAACTGATGCAAATTATGTTTTTTAAAAAATTAAATAAAAAAATCAGAACTGGGTCACAATCCAGAGTTCATTGAAACGGGCAAAAAGGATTGTGTGCTAGAATGGAATTATTTGTCTTATGGAAGGTTGATGAACAAACCAATTTTTTTTTTCTTTATCTTAATACCTATACATAAATTGCAATAATAATTATAAAAAAAATGTGGTATAGTCGCAATAATGCACTATGGGGTTTATGCTATAACATGAGAAATTGGCACTGGTGTACTGATATACGCCCTGCGGACTGTAGCTCATCAGTGTCAATATTATTGCTTAATTAATTTTCTGTTTACATTGTTTGCTGTTAGATGAATCTGAATGCATCCTAGCTAGTTGGATTAGCATCACTAAATAACTGGGAAGCAGTCATAGCTTATACTGTCTCACTCTATCTGCTAAAAGTGGATTCTTTGTGTTTGACTCCTTGGGCCGACTCGGAGTACACAACAAAGGGTGAAACACATGAATGAAAAGAAATAATAAGGATGGAGGGCTGATAGAGCGAAAGAATGATGGGTCTTTGATGGAAGCTGCCCTGTGGTAGCTGAGAGTGTCTGTTCTCCCTCAGGGAGAACACAGCACCATGTGCGTCACTGAGCAGTGCTTAATACATGCTGCACTCCCCATTTACCATCAGTCCATTAATGTGCTCATTATCTCCAGTGCTGTTTCTCTCTCAATACCAAATTTAGACTTGTCTTCAGTTTACATTAGGGACAAGCAGATATATTTTTTGGCCAATAATATCAACCAAAATTATCTGTATTGGTTGGACCAATAAGATCTTATTTAAATGCTGTACAAGGGGAAAACCCCATCCAGTGTGTGCTCCTGTTAAACAAAAACAATACATTTTGTAGCACACCAGAGCCCATCAAGAACTAATACAGAACCTTCACTGGCTGCTATGTTTTTGAGCTCTTGAGGAGTCATGATTTGATTAAAAGAAAGTTTTGAACATGGCAAAGCAAGATGTATGTATTACAGCTAGATGATTGTAGTGCTAGCTTTCATGCTAAACTTTGTGCTAAGTAAAATAAATGTTTGATGGATTCACATTGGTCAAAAATATAAAAACAGAAGTGTGTTATGTCAGTTAGATGCTAATTTAATGCTTCTCTGGCTCATGACCCCCTGCTTCTTTTTGGAATTTTTCAAAAATTTCAAGTTATATTCTGGTGTAACTGCTTTAACATTTAAGGTGGAATGGAAAATTCCAAAATGAGCAACCCGGTCTCACACCTACTTGTGATATAGTAACATACATAGGAGACTGCAATTCGTGACGTAGTTGCGTATTTTTGACATTTTATGTGACAATATCACAATTATGTGTATGCATAATTACCATACAAACACTCATATCACTGTACCGTGTTATGCGACAGTAACGCAAAAATTTTTCCTCATTAAGTTGTCATTACCAGCTGTTAATTCCACTGTCTTATTTTTATTTACGGAAAATATAACGTTACTAATTCATTACTTGCTAAAATATTGAAGCAAATAATGGCTAGAGAAATGTCCTTTTCATTATTAAACTTTTGAAAATTAGTCAAAATAACGTTAAGTGAAAGAAATGTTCTCGTTAGAGTTAAAGCTAAAGTAGGAAACCAATAATAAGTATTGCTTAGGGGAAGAAGTATAATAAAATAATGTATGCCTTTGTTGGGATAACAACCTATGATATGTAATTCGCATTATGCCTTTTTCTATGTTAAATGAGTAATCTTGCCTGTAATGAGGAAGAGTTTTCGTGTTACGGTCTCATAGTTTTTGTATGGTAATTACCCATACACTTATGATTGTGATATTGTCGCATAAAATATGCGACTATATCATGAATTGCAGTCTCTCATATATGTGACTATATCACGATTAGGTGTGAGACCAGGTTGAAATGAGGCTAGAGAACAGGAAGCTAACCTCCACTCACAGTGGCCTAAAATACTAGTTTGACATATGTAAATAAACAAAATAATTCTAGATTTTAAAATGTCATGTACAGACAGTTAGTTAATGAAGTCTATTTCTTAAATGTAAATATATTTATTGACTTATCTATTATCAGTAGCTTAGCCCTTAAATTTGGCATTGTTGATAATGTAGTATTTAGCAGGCCTAGTTTAGTAGCATCTAGTTTAAACCCATCTGCTATTCATGTGTTAGTTTAGCATTATTTTTCATCTCATAAAAGCATTTTTTATTTTGTTTTGTTTTCCTTCATTTTTTCTCTTCATTGTTCTGCCGCCTGTCATAGCTTTTCGTTGAACGGCCTTGTGATCTCTATACAGAATTTAATGGGGTGTTTTCCCCAAAAAAGGTTGGTGATTTAGATATAGATGAGTGATTTGTGCAGTAGATCCTCAAGGTGTTCTATGTTTGCTTTATATAAGGCTGTGCACTTAATCATATATTATTTGTGATCACAATTTGTTGTGATTGCAATATTATAAAATAAAATGTTTGTGGATTTTGCTCACTGACCAAGAATACTGTAACAGTACCCTTTAAAACCTATTCTAAGTATGTTTTGTCTTGGGTATCTTTAGTGTCCAACTCTTACTGAATTATTGTTATTACCGCTGTGTAAATCCATGTAAGCTTTTATGAATTGCAACACTGAAAAGTAGTCATGGGCAAATGTAGCACACAAGGCTACTGTACAGCCAGTCAGTGTTTACTAGACGAACAGCTGATGGTTTAACTCTTAAGACCCAGACAGTACCCCAGCCAATGAGGTTTGGAAATCTGTTATCAAAACACGGACTGTAATATTGTGAAAGGTGATCCTCAAATGTGTGTACAGTGGTGTGCAAGACTACCTCTTTGTTGCATATTTTTATACGTTTTGGTATGATTACGGCCTCTGGCACACGTGTTCATGTTATGTGAATGTATACTGGATGACACCTATATGAATTTCTGAACCGTGTTGTAATGCAGAGATGGGTACATGGATTTGCAAAAAAGTATAAACCGGTTGTAGGTGACAGCTTTGTCTTGTCACGATTCATTAGAGCTGCTGTTTAAATCTCCACAGACTCCTCACCTGGTTAACCTGAATGAGGATCCACTCATGTCTGAGTGTCTGCTCTACTATATCAAAGACGGAATCACAAGGTATGAAACTTCTCCTTATGCCCCTAAGCAGCCAATCAGTGTAGGCTACATTTAAATACCTGCTAATAGTTTTTTACCTTCAGCTGAAGTGGGACAAAATGTACAAACGGGACATTCCTACCCTTTGATCACAAAGATGAAGCTCAGTCTTGCCCTGTAGGATTCAGTGGCTTTTATAAGAATTCTGAAGCACTTTTTTTCTTTATCAAGACTTTCAGTGTAGAGATTGAGCAGCTGGCTCCATGCTGCCATGGGTCAGCAGTGCAGCTGTCCCTTTAGGCCAGGTTGTGGTGTTTGATTCTGTCTTTGTGTTGACAGGGTGGGCCAGGCAGATGCAGAGAGAAGGCAAGATATTGTTTTGAGTGGTGCACACATCAAAGAGGAGCACTGTATCTTCCGCAGTGAAAGGAATGCCAATGGGGATGGTGAGGATTAACTGAAACCACACAATCTCATTTTTAGTCTGTAGAGCTGGTGGTGTTTTACAATGTATTTCTTTTATGTTTTTGCTTGAGTACTCATCATAGATATGCAGTACTCTACTAGGAATAATGTTTTAGAAATATTTTCCCCTTTATGGTCACCATGTTACACTGGATAAACATTAACATTCCACAGGTTTAGTCTGTGTTTCGGGCTTTTGATGTCAGTGTATACATGGAGTGAGAAATTATTAGCATTGAATTTCTTTGATATAGTGGTAGTTTTACAACAACAGAGGGACTCCGTAAATAAATCTCAGGTTTTATAAGTTGCTTAAATTGAAACCTCAAACTGAGATTACTAAAATAGGTTCCTGAGACTGACTCTTCTCTGCTGGTGTCACAGTAATTGTAATGCTGGTGCCATGTGAGGGATCAGAGACATATGTGAATGGCAAACGTGTGGATGCTGCAGTGCAACTGCGCTCAGGTGAGTCTCCCTGCCACCGCTTCCTTTACATCCAATATGGCAATAATAATTCACCTGTGCTTCAAAGCCTGGTGCCTGTGAATTTATTATATGGCAGTCAACCGAGAGATGACCTTGCATGAACTTATTTGCAGGGGTGTGTGTGATGACCACCAAACTGTTTTCTTGAATTCTCCTTAGGTAACCGAATTATCATGGGAAAGAACCATGTGTTCCGCTTTAACCACCCTGAGCAAGCACGTGCTGAAAGGGAGAAGACTCCATCAGCAGAGACACCTGTGGAGCCTGTGGACTGGACCTTTGCTCAGAGGGAGCTTCTGGAGAAACAGGGCATTGACATGAAGCAGGAGATGGAGAAGAGGTAATGTGGGATCTACAGGCTATGATTTTTACATCTTGTATTATCTTCAGTTCTTGCAAAAAAAAATCTAGTAAAATTTTCAGGGTAAAATGCTAACAATTATACAAGCTACTATGGATTTGTATAACACAATCCACTCTACTGAGGTCAAAATGTATGTACTAAGCTTTGCAAGTTCTGTTATGGAGACTGGTTTACACACGCGCACACACGCACATGCATGAATTGGATTATTCTGCAGCAGCTCTCTCATGCATGTGTCCTGCGCTGTATTATATGTAGGCTTACTGAGATGGAGATCCTCTATAAAAAAGAGAAGGAAGAGGCTGATCAACTGCTTGAGCAGCAGAGACTGGTAAGACTGATTCTATTTGGTCTGTCCTTTTTAGAGATTTTAGTAACTGTTCAGCTGGGCCATGGATTTTTTTTTCTGAAATGTTGCTTGTTATCCATTTTGAATATGGACAATGAAATAATAAAGTTGTTTGTTTGAGGGGAGAGATGTTCTGTACTGTTAATTAACAATTGGTTTCATGTTGATAATGTCAGGTATTTGGGGGGTTATATATAAGGCCCTAGTCTCCCTTGTGCTCTGCTGAAGTCCATCCAGCACTAATTCTGCACTCTTAGCTGTGACACCTTGAGACTTTTGTGCGTGTGTGTGTGAGAGAGAGAAACACTTCTCCCAGTGCATGGCTGAACCTCTTTGCATGGAAATGAAATCCACTCTGTCTGGATTGATATAGGGAGAGGCAGGAGCCAATTTATTTACCCCCTCTATTCCTGTTATGGACTGAATTGCAATACCCATTTGATATAGCAAAAAATTAGATTTCATCAAGGTTTTCAATAGAATTCTTGTTTTATTACACTTTCTTAGAATTAAAGAACTGCATCTTGCAAAACAGCACCAGGAAAAGGCAAATTAATAGAATTTTAAGCAGTTACACAGAATTCTATCTGGTCAAATCAGAACCATGGTTTTTTTGTGTGGCAACCTTGCTTTTGTTAAAAATAAATAAATAACAAAAAATCAATTAAAGATTAAAAACAATACAAATTAATTTTGTTTCAAATATTCTTAAATTGTGTACATGATGTGCTTTATTCTGTTGCTGCCTTTGCATGGTCTGTCTTTATTAGCATGTTCTTTTAACAGTCCAGTTTTAATTCTAAGGTGTTTGTAGAGCCTCATATTTAGTGCTCTTTGCTGAGCAGTGTTTTTATGCTGGTCAACCTTGAGTCTGCCTTTGAATTGCTCACTAGATTTCTGTTTGTTTCTGTTTGAGTTTTTTGGCTCTTCAATGCAGTTGCTGATATCTCCAATGCATTGTGATAATAACCCAAGATTTCTGCTGTAGTTGATGAAGGCTAGTGACAATGTGGTTTCTCATTGACTTCTGTAGAGTTATACCCTTGTATGACTGGACAAAAAGGGCATGCTTGAGTTTGCTGGGGTTCCTAATCAATGAAGACAAGTTCTCCAATGCTCTGATGTTCTCATCAAAAGAATCATATTTACAACATGACACTCAAACGTGGCATACCACACTTTTAAAGCAAATGCAATTCCTCAGTCACCACCTGTCTCCTGTTAGCACCTTTGCTATCTGGCTACAATTTGTACTGTCCTCTGCATACTTGACCTGGAAAAATGAGAAACTGCATTTTCTCTCAACTAACTTCTTAACTGTAGTGGATGAAATCAATGCTTTTAACTTCCTTCCAGCCTGTTTTTTCTCTGTCTCTTTCTTTACTGACCTGTAATAAACACGCAAGAGTCTTCTAACCCACTGCTAGAGCTATTATGAACTCCAAAATCAAATCTCCATCACGGACTTCAAATGGGGGATGGCCCAAAACTCCACTGGCTTTTGCTGCATGACTCTGAAGCATGTTTTGGGTGCAGCTTTCAAGTGCACTAAGAGGAAGAGGAGAGCAGACTTTTTAAAAGAACAAAAGTCAACCAGAGCAACATCTGTCCCCAGTTTGTTTACATTTGCTCATATCATGATTACTTTCAATATTGATATGCAACTTGGGACCCATTTACCTTTGCACTTAAGGAACCAGTAAAGTTCCATCACATTTGATTATCCTGTATTTAACTGACATTGATAGAATAACCAAATACAATCACTTTTATTGGTGGCTGAAAAAGTGACTGGATGATCACCTATGCATAATTTTGTTCAAAGTTGAAGGTTTGTATAAATTAAATTTAACATATATTTAAATCTATTAATTAATATATTTGAGCCCTGTTTCAGTAAATCCTGCAGCTGTGGGAGTTCCCTTTTTGCATATCATCACTCGTGTCCATTCTTTACAAGAAACATTCCTTTTGGTTTGATCTTCTCATTTTAATTTTTCCATTTTGTTCCGCACTTTTTTGGTTTTGTTTCTTGTTTTGTTCTTTCAAGGATGGAGACTCTGATAGTGGCGATGATTCTGATAAAAGATCATGCGAGGAGAGCTGGAGACTCATCACTTCGCTGCGGGAGAAGCTACCTCCCAGTAAATTGCAAACCATAGTCAAAAAGTGTGGATTACCAAGCAGTGGCAAACGAAGAGAGCCTGTCAAAATGTACCAGATCCCCCAGCGCCGACGGCTCACCAAGGACTCCAAGTGGGTGACCATTTCGGATTTAAAGATCCAAGCGGTCAAAGAGATTTGCTATGAGGTGGCATTGAATGACTTTCGGCACAGCCGCCAGGAGATTGAGGCTTTGGCAATTGTGAAGATGAAGGAGCTGTGTGCCACATACAATAAGAAAGACCCCAACGAGCGAGATTCCTGGCGAGCTGTTGCTCGGGACGTCTGGGACACAGTGGGGGTTGGGGATGAGCGTATTGAAGATGTCATAACCAATGGACGGGGTGTAACTGATATGGATGACCTGAAGGTGCATATAGACAAGCTGGAGGACATTCTGGAAGAGGTGAAAAAACAGAATAATATGAAAGATGAAGAGATCAGAGCCCTCAGGAATAAGATGGTGAAGATGGAGAAGGTTTTACCTCTGATCTCTACTGAAGGCCAAGAGAAGACTAATCCTGGGGGGGCAATGAGGGCCCGCAGCTCTAGTGAAGGCATGTCTCTTTCTGAGGATAGGCCTGAAAGTGAAGCACCTGAGGAAGATCAAGTGTCAAAGCAGATTGGGGATGATTCCTCAATCCGGCGGGGGCGCATGCGCTGGATGAGACAAGAGCAGGTGCGGCTTAAGAACCTGCAGCAGCAGGAGATCTCCAAGCAGCTACGCAGGCAGAATGGCCCTCATCGATTCATCCCACCGGAGGACCGCAAACTTCGCTTTCCTTTCAAAAGTAACCCCAAGCATCGCAACTCTTGGAGCCCTGGTACACACATTATAATTACGGATGAGCAAGTGATAGAGTTGAAGGTACCTAAAGAGGCAGTGCAGGAGGAGGATGGGACAGAGGAAATGGGAGACCCCAAGGAAAATGTAGGGCCTCCTGTTCACACCCACCCTCCTATTCCCAGCCCATCAGGGCAGTGGAAAAGCAAAGACCTGGAGCAAGGCATGAGCCATAGACATAATCAAGGCTACAGGAGCCAACATCCCCATGAAAGAGGCCGCAGCAACTCTTTCAACAGCAGCCAGCGGGCTTCTGGCTCTATGGAGTCTCTGCCCTCAGTGGACAGGAAGCAGCAAGCTCCACAGCAGGCTGTTTACCAGCCACGCTACAACCAAATGCAGCCTCATCTTTACCCTCATACTCATCCATCTCATCACTACCAACTGCAGCATCCACAGCCCTATCACTACAACAACAATGGCAGCTACAATTACCACCAGCAATATGCTCACAACCAGCAGCTTAGTCACCACAACAGCTTTCACACACCACCCCGCATGCGTAGACAATTGTCAGCCCCTAATTTGAAGGCTGGACGGGAAACCACAGTATGAATGGGAAGGGAGCAAAGCGTACTCTTATGAACTGAAGTATATAGTACACACAGACTTGCAGAAAAAAATCACAGCATTGGACAGCTTGTCCTCATTGAGTCAAACTTCAGTATTCTTTTATCGTTGTTCCAAATTATAGACTTTACCCCAAAATATTTGTTTTAGATCTTTGGTCCCCTCTAAACATCAGCTGTGCCACACTGCTTGTATCTAGCATCAGAAGGGATGTTTGAAGGTTTCCATGTCGCACTGAATTTAGTATGTTTTCAATTATTCGCACCATGTGTCAGTGGTTGATTCTCACTCTGTTCCTGAAACAATGCTAAAAGTCACCTGTTATTTAAAGATTTCTTAGTTTTTATTAATATTTGACTGAAGTTTCTTCAGTATTTTAACTCAACAGGATTTTAAGTAAATGCTGCTGCTTTTTTTCCACCATATTTGTTATCTTGTATAACCACTACTTTGCCACCACTATGTGCAGTTTAGCCTATGAAAACAGTTGACCCAGACATGGGGCCATTACTTGAATTTTCAATCAAAGTAGCAGTACAGTTACAGTTCACTCATTTTTGTATTGAAGATATTCAGCTGAAATATGCAAGGAATGCTGGAATACCTAGAAATCTTTCAAACTACCTGAATGTGTTATCCCATGAACTAGAGATCTAGTAATGCAGCTAATGTTTAACTGGTTTACTTTGTTTTTTGTTTTTTTTTAAACAGAAACTCATTATGGGTCCTCTTTCATTTCATTTAATTTTTACAGAAATTTGAATGTACTGTGGATTAGGAAGGCCCTAATTTAAAGGGGTTAAGTATTCTTACATAGTATTTTTAAAGTTGTGCCTTATTGGATTACCCTTATACCATAAATATTATTTCTCCTTTCACCTATTTTTCTGCTATCATAACAAAAAGTATATTTGCATTTGTCTGAGAAACGGCAGCACTTGCGCAGTGTTATATTAAATGCAGTTGTACGCAATTACACACAAGTAAGTGTATGTGCTACTGCCTTTTTTTTTTTTTTTCTTTACTTTAGGCTGAAATGTTTTGCATACATTAGCAATGAATGCCAATCTTTTGATAAAGTTTTGTTCTTTCCTGCAGTGAGTTAGTTACGCATGCTTGTCTAAAAAGACTGTTTAGCAGTGTTTTCAGAAAACCGCTGCACGGCAAATTGGAGTCTGCTTTGCTATGTGCTTTTCTTCTATTGTTCCTCTCGTTTGCTGCACTCTGAACCTCAATGCATGGGGCTTTCTGTTCCCACGGGGATGGAAGCAGTGTTCTCGAACACTCTGCTCTCCTATGCGTAGAAGTAGAATCCTGTGGCCATCTCTAGACACACACTCTGCATGATTAGAATCACGTTTGTTTTCTGGTGTCCCAAATGTGTGCAAATGAACTCGGAACGCTCAACCTCTCAAGGTGGAGGTGTCCAACAGGGCAGTTGCCATGGTTTCATGTGGCCTATTTGAACCTTCCAAAGGAGAACAAGAGCAATAGTGATGGAATCTGTGCATATTTTGTAAAGGCTAAGAAAGGCAAATCAGCAGGAGCAGGGCAGTGGATTTTTTTATTAGAGCTCGGTCAGAGTTTTTTTTTTTTTCATCTCCTCATTTACTTCCCTTTGTTTTGTTTTTTTTAATTGCATCAAGAGCACAACTCACTTGAGAAATCTTTCACTCTTCTCACATGGCCTCCAGGTCTATCTTCACTGAGCAGAATCACATTTATAATAACTTTTTTTTCCCCCATTCCTGCTTTATAGTATAATTATGTAATTGTGTGTTTGCTTCATTTACACAGCACACATGATTGTTATCAAATCACATGCTCAGACTCTGACCATGTCAATATGCCTGTCTGGGGCCTAGTGATGGAGAAATGGATCAGAAGATCACCTGAGTTCACTTAGAACTTGAATGTCTGCCAGGAGAAGCAGCCTTAATTTTATGTAGAACAACAGCAATTTTAAATGACTATTTCATTGATGGTTTCTCTCTAATTGATCCACAAAGGTAGAAAAAAATGAAAAACTATTATTTTGTTATAATGCTTTTTCCCCACTTAACTATCTGTATGCAGCATTTGAAAAAAGTATCTAAGCATTTATCTAAATTACTGCGATGGATATATTGCTTCTCTGTGAAACCTTGTCACTATTTTTAAATGACTATCAAAAGCATATTGTTCTTCTGCTCCAATGAGGAATGTTGCTTAAAACATGTACAGTGCTGACAGCAGCTCCATCTATGAGAAGGAAGGCTGATGACATTGTACAAATTGAAATGGACAATGTATATTGTTCTTTTTAAATATAAACTGTCAGATGTCTGTCTCTTGTTTGTTGTTTATGTGCAATGGTGATATTAAGTGCCTCAAAAGGGCTGTGTAATGATATATTTTTGTTTTTAGTTTTTTTTTTTAAAACCTAAATCAGCATTTTTGTGCAAACTATGATCTTCATGAGTTTGTTCAGTATAGCTTTGTCACATTGTAGTTAAAATAGAATTTCAAAACATGACTGAAATAAAAAGGCAAATATGCTGACTGCAGTTTTTGGGGACAGTCTTGAAACAACATTTTGTTGTTCTGATGTTCTTTACACATTATTTGATATCCACTGATTTAATTAATGTAGTGTAAATTATTTTGCAGGTATATAATCTCATTGGCACCCTTTGATAGATAATTCGCTAAAGTAATAGTGATTGCACTAATCATCAAAAATTGTTATCCAGTCCCATGCAATTCTATGACATCCCATAATTGCTTGTGCTGCAGCTTTACAATGAATGTAGGATTTAAATAATGCAAGTTGCTCCTCAAGGGGGAGCTATCAAATTGTGAGTCACTTCTGCATGATAAATGTTACATTAATTATTGTTGATGAGTCATTTGTTTATATGTGAGAACATTTCAAATGGCTTGCCAGGGTTTTTTTTTTTTTTTTTTTTTTTATTAATATATATATAATAACAAAAAACAAATCCACATTGCCATGGTGAGTGACCACACAAGCCAAAGTTCTCCTTTCTCGTGGCATGAGAATCTATAACTGCATGTAAAAGAGCTAAAGCAGAAGGGACGTATGTGTGTATGTGAGTGTGTGTTCTGTTAGTCAGCTCTGTTCTCTTAGTAGTTGAACAAATCCGATGAGCTAATTCGTGATAGCTACATGCGTGATGACTCAGAAGAAGTGGGCCATCTGTAGCACAGCTCATACCCCTGGCCTTTTCTCCTAAGCCAACGTTTATTGCAACAATACAATACATGCAACAATTGCAGTTGTTCTTTATGCCTGAAGAAAATCCGCTTCCTTTTCTCAGAAGATCACCTTTCTGTTGAGCAGTTTGGGAGAAGTACAGTGTAGTTAAAAAAATAAAAATAAAAAAAACTCATCTCCAATTCTGGCATATAATTGTTTGCCAGTTGTTCATGTAATACTCCAGTATCCATTTGTCAACAGACTATATAACTGAACTGGGGGAAAAAGGGTTCACTTGATTATTCATCATTGACACTACAGTTTAGTTTATGATGTCCTTTAAGGTTTAGACTGTAAAATTAGACTTCTGTCTGGGTAACCAGGCCTCATTTGTGCTGGATGCTTCCTTGACTGTGGAAAATGTCAAGAACATAACTGCATCATTACAATCTAATCACCTATTATTATTTGAAGTTTCATCGTTTACAATTTTCCTTTTGTCTCATGAAATGTATAAAGTCAGCTTAAATAAGAAGTAATAACCAATATTTCTTTTAGGCTATGATGTTTTTTCATTAGAAGCAAAATATTAGTTAGGAACTTTTGGGCATGCTGGGAGATTTTCTCAGTAATAGTGAGTTGGAAAGCATGATAATTTGCTGCTGTTTTAGGAGAGGATTTTGATGAGAAATTTGTCTATGATATCATAAAAAGTGAACAAAGCCATGAACTAACAAGGTGAAAAAAGGTTTATTAATTTCCAGAATATTTTTTTTTTTTTTAAAACAACTCAGGTAATCGTTGTCCTCAAGTACTGGAACTCTATGCTGTAGCCTGTGTCAGACTGGAGGAATGTATGATGCAGCTGAAGATTCATTGGGTTCCTTTTATTCTAACATAAAATGGGTTGACTTCCATTTGGAACACACACACTCAACACATGCCACTGTAAGAAAAAAGGAAGCCCAGCTGAGATTGTTGGATGTTTTGAAGTCTTTCTGCTTCTCCACCTCCGCTAGCAGTGTGTTGATGGGCCCTGTCTACTGTCCCCTCTCTTCTTCACGTTCTGTCCTGCAGGTCTATGAGAGCAAGCTTCAGGAACTGCAGAAACAAGTGGAGACTCGATCACTGATCGCAGAAACTCCAGATGAAGAGGAGGAGGAGGAGGAAGAGGATGAAGGTAAACATCTATTTCACTGACAAGTTCACAAGTGAAAGGAGTCTGTTTCATAATGTTTTGGGAGCGTATGCACTTTGATGAATTCTGAGGGCATTGCTAGTATGGTTGCTGTTTCTTCCTGCCACAGTACCATGGACACAGCATGAATTTGAGCTCGCTCAATGGGCATTTAGAAAATGGAGATACCATCAGTTCACTTCATTGAGAGACCAGCTGTGGGGGAATGCCGTCTACCTGAAGGAGGCTAATGCCATCAGTGTGGAGCTCAAGAAAAAGGTATAAAACTAGATCACTCCTCCTGCTCTAAGTGGTGAAAACAGGATGGCAATTTGGAAAATGCAAAGCTTGTATGTTTACTCTGAAACATATTAAAGGAGAAAGTATGAGATAGATGCACTGTGCACATTATACATTTGTGTGCTTTGTCTGTCTTCTAAGCACTGTATATGTGCATTCTAATCAAAGACAAAGTTAGCTTCATCAGTATTAACCGATGTCTTAATTGTCACTAGCCTTTAGTATAAATTTAAAAAAAAATAATAATAATAAATTTTAAAAAATCAGTTTTCTAATATAGTGAGTCATATTGGTCTGTTTCACAGACTGACACATTTGGTCTTGAGGGCCAGGCCATTACGGATATGTTTCACCCATTCATGCCAGGCCTCTCCTGATTTACTGACTTCTCGAATGTCAGATTGTTGCAGGCAACTTTTAAATGCTGAGTAAATGGGCAAGCTCCTGCATTTTCTTCTGCTCTTCAGCCTTGATTCACCTCCTGCTCCCTTTTATTTACGAGCTTTCTTTTTTCCCAGCCCCTGAATAGTCCAGCCTTAAAAGACCCTTGCTGTGGTGTCTTGAATTAAAATGTCTGCAATCAAGATTTATAATGCAGGTCAAAACTAGTGTCGAGATTTTAAGCCTTAAGTGACCAACAGGAACTGCAGCATTTAATGAATTTTGTACCAGAACATGGACAAAATATGACCCCAGTGCAACACTTTGTTTAATGCATGTTTCTTTCCAACAACTTATCATTTTTATTGTATCATTACCCACCTTTGTTCTTTGTGTCTGTCCCTGCCAGACTAAATCTCCTAACAAGAGTAAGAATTTAAAGAGGCTTGTTAACATTTTAAGTCTGGCCACCACTAAGATTGCCCTCTCTTTAAAGTCAAATTTTTAGCTAGTGGTCTTTCAATATGGAAGGTACAGTGGATGAAACAAGTAAATGACAGGGTTGTTGCCCTGTCTGACAGTCTAGAAGAGTGTACAAATATCCACGTACAATGAACTCCACCCTCAGTTTATGCATACTCTATGCTCTCACCCAACCCTTTTTCAGGGTTTTCCCTAGACATTTGCAAAGAAGAGACCAACAATTTTCTTCTCGTTTGCCATATATTTATGTTTCTCTTTAAGTTGATGCTGGTCTGTTAATTGTCTTCTCGTTAAAACCAACAAATGAACAAACACACACAAAAAAAACCCTAAAACCAATCCATCGTCTAATGCTACATTGTCTCTCACTCTTCTTCATAAAGGTCCAGTTTCAGTTTGTATTGCTGACAGACACACTGTATTCTCCACTCCCTCCGGAGCTGCTGCCTCCAGAGCCTGAGAAGGAGCGAGACTCCAGGCCTTTCCCTCGCACAGTGGTGGCTGTGGAGGTCCAGGACTTGAAGAATGGAGCCACTCACTACTGGTCCCTGGAGAAACTTAAGTGAGCTTTTACCTGCCAGCCAACACTGGCCTTTTGTCTTTCGAAGCAAATTTTTTACAATGTCTTTTCCTCATGGAGATTTGAGTTAGCATTTTCCACCCTTCCAAAACACCTAGTAATTGAAATTCCCATAATAATCCTGTTTTAGAGGAACATAGACAAAGGTTACGTAATGTACTGGTAATGCTCTGAGCAATGTTTTAAAAGCACAGTTCCTCCAACTAAAATTGTCGATAAAATGGCCACTCTTGTAGACTTGACTGGGTCATATTTCTTTATTCCATCAGGCAAAGGCTGGAGCAGATGCGAGAGATGTATGACCGTGCAGGAGAAATGGCCTCCTCCAATCAGGAGGAGGGAGAGGGTCCCCTGACCGGCAGTGACCCCTTCTATGACCGTTTCCACTGGTTCAAGCTAGTTGGGAGGTATGCCACTATTTTTTATTTTTAATTTTTTTAATTTTTAGGTAAATAATTTAAAGTTTAAAAATATAACATTTTAAGGCCTTATGATTAACCTTTAGTTCCCTGTATAATATGCTGTAATCTCTGTTTTGTTAAGTACTGGTGAAGTGTGTGTGTGTGTGTGTCTGTGTGTGTTCTGTGACTTCTATTGGTGTATTATTCTGGTGAAAGGCTCTCTGTAGGAATGTGTTGGGGAGGGGTTTCTAATGAATCATTCATGATGTTGTGTTAATTTAGTTCACATGCTACATTTTTCATACACAATTGTCATTGCCATCTTACTCATTTGGTCTGAGACATTTTATCTTAGGATCATTTCATTATGGTTGCCTTAATAATTTGAGTATTATTTTCTTCACTTTTTGTATTAAATGGTGTTACATTTTCCCTTATTTCATATTTGCTGCATTATATTTTCTGTAAGCCTGTTTTCATCTCATCAGTATGTCATTAGTTTTGTCTTTTTCATTGTGTCTTTTATTTGTCCACACCATTTTTGGATCCCCCCCCCCACTCTTGTTTTTGACAATTTCCTTTTTTGTACCCCTTGTATTTTTATTTATTTTTTGCTGAAAGCTCATCAATTCTTTGCTGTGAAATATTTTGTAATCATTACATGATAATTTACTGTTTGATATATGATGGTTCTGGTTATCAGGAGTGTTTTCTGTTTAAAAGGGACATATTATATGTTACGTGTTAGAAGTGTTCTTTGGGGTCTTATTAAAATGGCTGTGACGTGCTATGTTCAAAATGCCACAAGAATCAAACACCACAGCACAATTCCCCTCTGTTTAAATAGCCCTTTAAGTTTTACATTGTCTGCACTCTATGAAAGCACAACTTATGCAGACCAACAACAACAAAAAAAAACCTGAATGGATTGTCTTATTTTAAAATGTGTGGGTTGCTAGATGCTCCCAAGCCAGTGCAGTGAAATATTGATTGTTTTTATAATATGTCCCCTTTAATATTATATATTAAAAATTAATATCAATTTTTGTTGGTGTTGTGGGGTGGGATGGTAATATATTTGAGAGTCATTTAGAGTGGAGTAATATGAAATTTGATTAGTATAGAAATCAATAGTTTTACTGTGGTGGTGATAGGGATCTGAAGTTGCAGTGTATACAACAAAAAATAGTTATTTTATTTGCTATCCAGAAATATCTGTTGATCATTTTTATTGAATGTTTGGTAATGGTCAGATAATGGTAAATCTAAAAATAATATGGTGATATGTTTGCACTGTTTTATCTTTCAGCAGCCTATGTTTATTTCTCCACCAAGAATGTTTGTTAATATTTTGTTATAGGTCATATGTTTCTCAAACCAATCTCTTGGACATTAGGCAGTGTATCCATATCTATTTATCCATCATATCTTATCTGTCCTTAACTTTGTGAGGCATTATTCTTTTCTAGTTCCTAACAACACCAAGACATTGAAGACATATTAAGATTTTCTGTAAAATGAAGAATTTCATTCTGGATTTTTTTTTCTTTTGTTTTTTCTTGCAAGTTTGTACTGTACTTGAGCAGTTCCTGCTAAAGTTAGGGCCCTATTTGCTAACTCTTTGGCCCGTACTCGTCCCCTTTTTTGTTTTTTTTTGGCCCTTTCCCTTGTTTAGCTCTCCCATCTTCCATGGCTGTGTGAATGAGCACCTAGCTGACCGCACACCCTCACCCACTTTCTCCACGGGCGACTCTGACGTCACCGAGTTGGCTGACGAGCGGCAGAGTGAGATGGAGGACTTTTTGGATGATGAGGCATTTGTGGATGACACCAGCTCAGATGCTGGCACAGAGGAGGGCTCAGACATCTTCAGCGATGGCCAGGACCCCTTCTATGACCGCTCTCCCTGGTTCACACTTGTGGGCAGGTTGGTGTTTGGGGGAGAGACGGAGAGAGTGAGAGAGACGGCTGCTCTACACGCAATGCCATAGATGGGTTGTTTAAATGTAATCTCAGTACATTAAAGGAGCACAAATTATAATACTGAGAACCACTACTAATGCCAAGCTGACACACACAAATTGCTATTTGAATTAATGGATATGAATGTGCCTGTTTTGCACTGAATTTATTTTGTGCATTGTACATTTGATTGAATTTTGAATGTTATATTAATGCGCTAGGAGTAAAAACAATGAATATGAAATTACAAGATTATTTATTTTTGTTATGCCAGCAATAACTGCATTTGAAAAAATGAATGCAGCAAAAGCTTACCAGGCAGGACTTGTATTGTTTCTTGAAAAGGGTGATGAGAAGAAAAGTGTTCCAGTAGAAGTTGTGTAGAGTCTGTGGTCTCCTCTTACTCTCTGGTCAAAGCCTGTCACCTCACACCATCAAAGCATAGATTGCATTAACAATTGTCACTAAATGCTCATTTAGTTGTATATTATTTTAATATTTGTTTTGTCTGTTGTCTTGGACTTGTTGCTTTTTGCTTGGATTTATTATTTACTTTTTGTATCATTTTTTTTTTGTGTATTAAAAGCTGTTTCAGTCTGCTGTAGGAATAAGAGTGACGGAGGGGTTGGGTGTGTGAGTCAGTGCAGGGATGATGGAGTGAATTGTACTCTCATAAATAGACCTGCGTCACTGTGACCTCACTATGGCTGTGCAGTGATATCTCTCTGTCATCTTAGCCTCTTGTTTCTCTGAGAAAGGAGGAGGAGCACTATGATGGCAAATCAACGTTTCATAAAGCAGAACATGAAAATGCAGCCTTTTGCCCATTCATCTGTTAATTCCATAACAGACTGAAAATTCTATATTATTTCATAAATGTTTATTTTACCTTTTTTGTTTTTTAATTTTAATTTGTTGAATTATTTGTCAAACTAGACAAAGCACTGAGACCATTTTGATATAGCCTTAAAAGGAAAATCTTAAGTATCGTAGATTATCATTGTGTTCATATTGGGTAATATGTAACTGTTCTTATTCAAGTGCAGGAGTCAATCCTTTAATAGTTGAAAACAAATTGTTGTCCTGCCATTAATGCAGATTGTCTGGCACTATTGAAATAAGCGGCTCTGATGTTAAATATCAGCTGTGTCTGTGTTTGTGTGAGTTTCTCAGTGCATTATAAAAATTGGAACTCTCTTCTCCAGAGCCTTCGTGTATCTCAGTAACCTGCTGTACTCTGTGCCCCTGGTGCACCGTGTCGCTATAGTGACAGAGAAGGGGGAGGTGCGAGGGTTCCTGCGAGTTGGGGTCCAGGCGATTGCAGGTGAGAACTGCTGTGCTTCTTACAGCTGCCCTTGTCTGTCACATTCACCAATAATACATAGCTTATATAGAGTTATAGTGCTAAAGTTTTAAGCCATAACATAAGGTGTTATTTAGAAGATTCTTCTTTTATTATAATCCAGTCAAAACAGCAATTGTGTCCAATGGAAAAGAGGCAATTTATTTGTCAGAAAATTACACAGAAACTTCAACATATATAAATATTTTGGTGTACCCACACTTTGTTTCGGGGCTTGCTTTCAGGTTTTTAAAAGGAATGGGCTGATTTTGCACAGTCTTGTAAATCATTTGGTAATTAGCAAAGTAGTCACTGTAGATAAATTGTTATTTTTAAGTGTATTAATAATATATGGTGTGTGTGTATGTCAAATTATTGCATGTTATTAAATCCACTTCAACTCACCTGCTTGTCTTGCTTATCTTGTTGGATTGCAGCTGATGAGGAGGCTCCTGATTATGGCTCTGGAGTGCGACAATCTGGCACAGCCAAAATATCTTTTGATGATGAGTATTTCAAAAAAGTAAGAGCCCTCATTAAAATACAACCTTCCATTTATATTTATTTTCTGCAGCATTTCTGACTTGTACTATTGAGGATGTATTTCAGACACTCAGTTTTATTTGATGGTTGGGTTTTCTAGTGTGCAGTTAGTGATTACTTGATTTAAGTTTACTCTTCTATCTTTCTCTCTGTTCAGACTGATTTCTCTTCTGTGGCTATGACTCGTTCGGGCCTCTCTTTGGAAGAGCTGCGTATTGTAGAAGGCCAAGGTCAAAGTTCAGAGATCATCACCCCATCAGAGGAGATGAACAGAATAAATGAAATGGGTAAGATGGAAACAGCTGGTGACCCTGTACACTTCATGCAGCTTATGTATGTAAAGACATCTGATCAGAATGAACAGAAATGCAGACAAATGTTTTAAATAAGGTCTGGATTGTCTTTTCTCCATTGGTTTTATGGTAGGACTCATTATCTTTTAACAGATCTAGAGGGGATTTTTTGTAGGACATTCCAAAAATCCTTGCTCACTTTTTTTTTTCCTAATCTGTCAAGCTTTCTTATTAATTTATTCATAAACATCTTCCTACTGCTCACCTAGTGGCCATTCCATTAGGTGGCATTGATATTTTTTATTTAAGTTCATTTGTGGAGGTGATATTTTTAATTAATGTTGTTTTTTATTTTTAATTAATTTAACAAAATTATTTACTTTTCCCTGTAACTCTGTTACTAGGATACTTGTCTCTCTCTGTGAAATCTTAAGACTCTCTTGAGCTTACAAACAATGACAAATTTTCTTTTCCATTTTATACATCATACACATTTCTTGGAAAGCAATATGAATATAAGCATACCATTTAGGGACCTCCAAACCTTTGTAAATTGGGTTTGTTACCATGTTGTATTGTTTTTTTTTATTAATATTACTGTGTATTTTGTACCCCAGACATGAAGTTGGGGAATGTTGACACAAAGCTGGGCCGAACTGAGTGTCTGTCTGGCCAGCTGGACTTGGGCAGTATCTTTACCTTTCGCGTCACCGTGCTGCAGGCCTCTGGCATCCTGCCTGAGTACGCAGACATCTTCTGCCAATTCAAGTGAGTCAGCCGTTTCCATGGAAACCTCTTTCTGTCAGTGTTCTGTATTCAGACAAACACACTCGCAAGCATACACACACACACACACAGAGTCATGCTACACATTGTAATCCTGTAATCATGACGTCAACAGCTTTCTTCATCGTCATGATGAGGCTTTTAGCACTGAACCGCTGAAGAACACAGGCAAAGGTTCCCCTCTGGGTTTCTACCACGTGCAGAATGTGAGTTCTTGCAGCTACAATCCTGATTATCTAAGCATGATCTACATATTGATGTTTAATTAGTCAATTTACAACCAAGATTATAAACATGTCTGAATTTATCATTGCCTTGTTTCAGATTTCCGTGGAAGTCACAGAGTCCTTTATTGAGTACATCAAGAACAAACCCATTGTATTTGAAGTATTTGGACATTACCAGCAACATCCACTGCACCACCATGGGCAGGATGTCGTCAGGTATTGCTCCGTCAATGGCACTACATATTACAGAGTTGAATATATTCACAGCACATCCAGATGCTGATAATCATGTGTGTTTTAGGCACATATTAATCTGATTTAAAATATATATAAATAATTATATTTTGCTTATTGTCTTCCAGCCCTTCACAGCCTTCTAAGAAGTACTACCCACCACCTATGCCTCTGTCCAAACCAGGTATGGCTGTTGCCTTAAGGACAAAAAATTAAAGCTATCTTGAAGCTCTAAAAATATCTTCTATGGAATTATAAATGATACCATCCCTAGTAATAAAGCAGCTGTTTGTACAAATACTCCCATGCCCAGACTGTATATGTAAATTGGGGTCATGATCTAATTCCTTGAATTGTTCATCAGTAAGGGAATGATAAACATTTTACATGATATGGGACTATATGATGCTCTTAGGTCCTAAGCTCTCTCTTGACATGCTTGTTGGTCCCTAAAGGCTTAGTGAATTCATAAAAGGAGTATGGAAGATGCTCCACACCACTCTGCCAGTTCTGCTGTTAGACAGTAATAAATCTTTTTTTTTTTTTTTTTTTTTTGTAGCCAGATATGAACCCAGAGGCTGTAGCCTTGTGACATGTCATCTATCTGTGCAGTGTGTATCGATCTGTAGCCAGGAGCTGTCAGGTTCCTATGGAGCTACATTTATTCCTGCACAAATATGTCAGTAGCTCAGTGTGTGAATCTTTGGGAAAAGCTCTATAGCTCTATTTGATATAGTGTCTGCAGGACGTTTAAATGTTTCATAAAGGTAGATTCCAAAGAACTTTGGTTTAAAACATAAAATGCAGTTTAATTGTTAGTTACTCATATACGGCAAACCTTTAATTTCTTTTTGATGTCTCATAAAACCTTTTATTTCATGATTTCTCATTGTGCTTTTGTTTTTCTCTGTATCTTCTCATTTTTCATTTGCACCCCATTCAATTCTGGCCTGTTCTCCGTGTTGTCTTCTTTCATCTCTGGTCTGGCTCATGAACTCTGTGGCAGACCATGCTCGTAAGATAGAGCTGGTCAGGTATCTGATGAGCGGCTACGTACATGGGCAAGTGCTGGACACTCTGTCTGAGCATGCCAACGCACTGGCCTCTACAGCTTTGGCCACCATGGATGACGAAGTTGACCAGCTCTCCCACTTCCCCTTTCTGCCTGTGCCAAATGGCCCTGCCCTCACTGTGCCCAAACACCATGGTTGGTACACTGGAGTCAGCCAATAAAACCAAACTGGAGTCGGATGAGCCACGTTGTTTTTTTTAGGAGAAATGATTTTGTTCTGACGGTCGCAAAATCTAAAAACCCATAATATAATAAGACCTTAATTTTGTTTATAAACTTTGACTGTTTTAAAAGATAACACCATGTCGTGCAATTAAATAGTCACCCAACTTGCTTGATGTTTGTAGTTAAAAGCCTAACTTAAGGAATCAAATTGATCTTGGCTGATCCACTCTATTTGGCGCACTGGCCTGTATAGTCAGGGGGTAGTGTTGGATGACTTGGATTGGCTCCTACTGCACCTGCCAGTGACCACCTCTGTGCCTCATAGTTTCCATCCATTCATTTATTTATTCGCTAGAATCAGTAGTGAATTGTGAATAGTTCCCATGGGAATTATTAGGCTTACCTTCAGAAGTGAGATGAGAGAGGGATGAAAGCCTCTGTGTAATCCTGAAGGAACATGTTATGCAGCTGGATGTGATCTCCTCTCACAGCTCTGGTGGCTTTTTTGTGTTATCCCTCTTTTAGTTCCCTCCTCAGACTACCTTTGTCAGATAGTGGTGACAATTGCTTTTATCCCTTCCTAGCATCATAGTGCAGTGCTTTAAGTGTTTAAATTGTTTGCTTTTTGTATTTTTTCCAGAAACCACCAGTAGATTTTTCCTTTAAGTCACCTGTAATATGTGTCTCTATCCTGTGAGGCTTATGCCAGCAACAGACTACAATATATTTGTCTTTTACAATGATCACAATGTCACATTAGGTAATAAGTAGCATGATAAATTTGTGCCATATTTAGGTCAAGAGACTGCCAACATTGCATGTTTAATGTCAACAAATCATTGTTTGCACTCTTTCTTCCGTGAGTTCATGTGTCACCATAGAGGCGAATCAAGATCATTTCAGTAATGGCAACAGACGCACCATGTGTGACGCTGGCAGTTTTGTTTCACAAAAGAAGAAAAACATCTTTGTGTCCTTTCTGGGTGTAATGATGTTCTGAGCTATCTATCTTTCAAAAATATGGCAAAATCATGACAGTCTGCCTAAATTTGTAAAGTGTAATGTTAGATAATACCAGGTTTATTTTTCTCTTCTTTAATCTTGTACCAAAAGTATCCACTGTAAGATCGATTAATTGATTACCCAAACTAGTTGTGGAATGGTAACTTAATACAGGCCCTGTTCATTAATTTTTTTTAAATTAGTGGGGATTTGTTTTGCTTTTTGGTTTGTTTTTATCAAATGTATGCACTGTAAAATCTAAACTTATGTTACATATTTTTTACTATTGCAATACTTTTAAATGTAATACCTTTGCTTTGCAGTGCCAGCCACCAAATTGAATACCATCAGCAAGTCGAACCTTGGACAGTGTGTGAGCAAGTATGACTTGCTGGCCTGGTTTGAGATCAGTGAGCTGGAGCCAACTGGAGAGTAAGTACATCTGATTATAAGAGTTTTTTTGCTGGTAAACATCCAACTTAAATTGTTTCTTGAGAGATGTCATTATGTTGTATTTTACCCTTTGACAGGTATATTCCAGCAGTAGTAGACCACACGGGAGGATTGCCGTGCCACGGCACGTATCTATTGCATCAGGTAACAACAAATCATTTGGTGTAGCTGTTTTTCTTCATTAAGTTGTTTTCATATTTATATTTGTTTCTTTCCTTAAATCAAGGTTTACACAATTACACAATTTCCTTATTCACCCAAAAACTGTGTGATATTTTTTTGTAGAAAATACAATTCAGGCCATTTTAGTTCACATGACCCTTTATTTGCTGAATTTGTTGCTAGGAAGTAAAATGTTTCATAACAGTATTCATTCATTCATTATCTATAACCGCTTATCCAGTTCAGGGTCACCTGCGTCCAGAGCCTACCTGGAATCATTGGCCGCCCCTCATAACAGCATTGTGATGTTTTATTTTTTCAGATATAACTAACTCAGCACTGAAATATACAAAAATACACTATGGTTTCCTTCGAGATCAAAGTTTTATCTTATGCTATATGGGCAAATTTATTGAAGCACCTACATTTTACACTTCAGGGGCTTTAATAAATTCCCATTCTAAACCCATAGGCATTAATTTGCATTTGGGCCCCCATTGCAGCTTTAACCGCTTCTACTCTTCTGCAAAGGCTTTCTACAAGATTTTAGGGTTTGTCTGTGAGAATTTTCATGTTTTCCTTAAGGTGTTTATTAGGTATGAGGTCAGATTTTTTTTTTTCCGATGCCAGTCAAGTTCTTGTATGTAGTTGCTTGGCAATGTAAACCCATGCCATGAAGTAGGGGTTTGCGCAGCACTGATTATTCAATCCTGCTCCTGCTAGATTTTGTCCCGAACTCACCTTCTTCTGGCAAATATCAGCAACATTTGTCTAGTTCCAGCCCGCAGCTTAGACATTAATGCCTTCTCCTGCCCTTGTAGTCTGCATATTTCACCAAAAAAAAAGTCTTTTGCTGTAATAATATAGTACAGCTCCCCTAAAGGGTCTGCGGTGAAAAAATATCACTTTGAATTGCCTCCCAATGTTACACAGAGATGCAGACATGGGCACGCACTAACACACACGTTTGCAAATTTTTAAATATCGGGTCATTATTACCTTTTTAGACAATAATTGTGTTTTCTAGCAGTTTCTACATGTTTATGTTGTCGTGCCCTTTCAGTCACTGCACTGGTTAACCGCCCACTCCTGCACAGGACACTGAAATGTAGTCTCACGCCGCAAGATGTTGTGATGGGACCCGCGAGTCCCGCGGGAGTCCCACCGAAATGCATACCTCTACCATGAAGCTCCTAGTTCAGAATTTCTGTGCTGATATGAATGCCATATACTGCTTGTTGTTGAATACTGTTACTGTTTGAGATGGTAATGTTTCTGCGTTTATTTCCTCAGGGCATTCAGCGCAGAATCACAGTGACACTTATCCATGAGAAGGGCAGCGAGCTTCACTGGAAGGACGTCAGGGAGCTGGTGGTTGGTGAGTTACATAGGCCATGCAGTATTTTAACGAAATGTAAAAAACAATTGCTGCTGTGATCAGTTTGATTAATGGTAAGCACTGCGATTTCTTCAGGTCGGATCAGGAACAAGCTGGAAGTTGATGACACTGCTGCAGATGCAGTGCTCTCTCTCAATATTATCTCTGCCAAAAACATGAAATCCTCCCATAACACCAACAGGTATCCTGCACCGCTCACTTACCAGTTCATTCACACAGGCCCTCTACACCACACATACTATGCTGAGCATTCCAATGCTGCCATAAAAATGTAAGACAGGGCTTCTGACTTGTACCATGTTCATTTATACTGGCATTTCTGCTGGTGAACAGATTGTAGGGAACAAGATGTACGTAGCTTGTCTGGCCCTATTCTCTGCTTGTAAAATGAGTCATGATAACAGAGGTGTGTACATATGGAGAGAGCGAGAGACACCTGGTGGGCAAAGACTGAAATGGCAAATTAAGAATTGTGCTCACGTTCATATTTACTTTCGTGTGTGTGTAATTTTTTTTTCTTTTTCTGTTGCTTGCTTGTGGTCTTCCTTTTCACTGCTGATGATGCGTATTTCTTGCCACCTCACTTTTTCTTTATATATTTTTTTCCTTTTTGTCTCTTGTTTCTCTTTTCTTGCTACTGCTGCTGCGGCTGGATTCTTGGTTTTGCAGGCTTTGTATTGATTATGATATCGCTAGGTATCAGAAACACATGAGCATAAAGCACTTTCCCTGCAAAGGGCTTTATGAAATTGATTAAAATAGTCTTTAATAATCAGTCTAAGTTAGAGTTTAGCTGCAATGAAATAGCCACTTGTAGGTAGTTTAGAACACATTCTTTGTCATTGCTATCTCTTTGCTTTATGTGTTATAATATTGTTTTTAACATGATTTATAATTCTTAATTTTATTCTTAATTCTGTCATTTGAGAGTCTTGATATTGAAAATCACCATTAAAGAATAGTAAGAATATTTTTGCTTCATTTACCATATATGAAAGCTTGTTTCACCTCATGGAAGCTAGGGTTAGTTTTGTGTTTTAGCGCATTTAAGAATACCTGTTTGCTAACCATCAACAGAAGTGTCAGGTATCTCTTAAAGCAGTGCTCCCTGCTCCCAGGGATATGTCAGGCATGCAGCTAGTGGGAGGGTGAGAGTGATTGACTGCTGGAGAAAGTCTGGATGACAGACATAAGCCTGAGGATGAGCAACCTGCATTCATCATAAGCACACTTTGTGTACCTGCTCAGACTGAGACTGTCTGCTCCTGTTCTCAATCTCAACAGCCCAAACAGAAACAGTCTAACTCACTCTCAATTCCTCATTTCTTAAAGGAATGCTCAGTTGTTCATCCATATTTTGCATTTGTTCACTTATAAATGAAAATATATTTAAAGAAGTATGAAGTATTTGTTGAATTCTGTATTTTAACACACTTTACATACTTAGTATATGATACAGATGTAGCATATAGAAATTAAAACATGCATGCATACATAAACTCATTCCCTCACGCCATCTGTCTTGTAAACCTGGCTTCTCACTTTCTTCTTTACCCTTTCACCAGCTGCCTAATAGAATAACATATGTCAACGCTTCTAAGCATTATGTTAGGCTGTTAGTCAACAGCATATCAGCGTTCTGTTTAACAATGAAGGGGGTCTCGCATCCTCTGCCTTTGCATGATAGGGAAGGTATAGCATCTTGTGTGTGTCTTGGATTAGAATCTTGTATCTACTCTGTGTAATTTCCACATTTGCAAAGAGATGGCAGTGACTCATTTCTGTGGCTTTGTTATTGACCTGTTAAATGTGTGATGTCTGTTTCTGTATTTTAAAGAGACTGCAAATAGTAGCATACTTCGTTAGTACTGTCTTTTAATAGCTTGCAGACTGGCTTGTCTAATGCAAATTGCATAAATTACTGGCAACATTACCTCAACCACAAATGGAGAACTATTCTTAAAGTTTGCACGTGTGATCATTCTTCTTTTTTCTTGGCACACATCACCCTTTTAGATCATAGACATTTGTGAGAAACTGCCTTGTTTTTATAAACTAATATTAGAGGTAGACGAGATGAACCAGTTTAACAGGTGCACCTAAAGTTCCTGGAGAAACCTTTCATGCATCATTTATTTTCTAAATATTGGTTATGCACTCTGCCACTGTCATGTCGGGTAAATAATGTATTAATCTGTTGGGATTCTGCCCATTTCTGCTCATTGTGTCACAGAAATGGGTGCAGCTAGAGGCTGTGTGCCTGTTTCAGCATGCCACCTGCTGTACGAAATTGACAAGCGTCCCAATGTACCATTTATATCTCTTGAGCCAGCCGCAAACAGGTTTGGTCTATGCACCTTTCTTTATCTCGGAATGTGGAAATATCAGTGTTGGACTGGGCTAAAATGGACAGACGGTTCCACAAGGCTAATACAATAATTATCTGACACAGTAGATGTCATTAAGGTAGTTGATATACAGCCAGCTATTTTTCTGGGAAATCACAATGTGTTCAGCATGAATATGAGCAATAATCTCTAACTGCCCATCATTAAGGTGTGTAGAAAATATATATATTGGCAACATTTATACCTTATATTTGAGGCAAAGTTTTGGTAAAACCTGGTTTCTAACGTTTTATGCAGACCTTAAGCACAAAACCTAACCCAGTCTCTTCTCGTATACAGAACGTTTTATCGGTTTGAGGCAGTATGGGACAGCTCTCTGCACAACTCTCTCCTTCTCAATCGTGTCACTCCCTATGGAGAAAAGATTTATATGACCCTGTCTGCCTACCTGGAGGTCAGCTTAACCTATTTGTCATTTCAGTTACTGAGAATTCTTTTGTTTAATTCTCTTTTCCTTATAATAATGATTAAGTATTGATGACTCTGCAAACACAGGCCATTTTCTGACGAAAATAAAAGGGCTTCAAAATTGTTCTGTGGTTTGACGTTTCTCTTCCCCTCGTTTAGCTTGACCACTGCATCCAGCCTGCCATCATCACCAAAGATATCTGCATGGTGTTCTACTCCAGGGACGCCAAGATTTCTCCTCCACGTTCTCTGAGGAATCTGTTTGGCAGCGGATATTTGAAGACCCCTGACTGGTGAATGCCATGTCTATGCACATCACACGTCACATTATTAATAATTGTTTTAATAAGTAGTAATATTTCTTGTTCAATATTTTTCACCTGATTAAAAGGTTTTCTAGGGTCAACAAAAAGATTCAGATATAATGAATTTCTATTTTTCGTAATACATTTCATAGATTTTATCTACATAATTACCCTGTTATAGGCCTACTATAAATATAGCATACCTCTCTGTTATACACCTTTCACCTCTCAATAACTGGAATGATTAAACATCGTTAAACATATCTGCAAATTCTTAATCTTATATGGCTTCTAAGAAATGATTAGAAACCTGCTTGGAAACCAAATTTCTAAAAGTGCCATGATGGTTTAACTAGAAAACCCAGTAGTGGCTTTGTCTGTGAGGGTGTTTCCACAGTTCCCAATTAGTTGTTGGCATTCTTTGACATTACTCTCTATTCTACTTACAGCAATAGAGTAACTGGAATCTATGAGCTCAGCTTGTGTAAGATGGCGGATACAGGAAGCCCAGGTATGTTCTCATCTGCTTCATTATCTTTTTTGTAACAATGCCAATTTTGCTTTGAATGTACATTGGTACGCTATTTATTTTTTAATGTGTGTGGCAGGCATGCAGAGACGGAGGCGGAAGGTTCTGGACACCTCTGTGGCATATGTGCGGGGAGAGGAGAACCTAGCAGGCTGGAGGCCCAGAGGAGACAGTCTGATTCTGGAGCACCAGTGGGAGCTGGAAAAACTCGAGCAGCTGCATGAGGTGAGTGCTCAGGGTTATGTTTAGGGCTTCCTCACCAATATGCATGGAAGTCTTATAATGTCGTGTTAACCCTACTTATAGAGTATATCATTTACTAAATTAAAATTAATCTAATTTAATTTTGCCCTTTAGCTATGTAGCTAATGTACTGAACAGGTAATGGAAGCTTATGTCCCATTTAACTAATAATAAATAAATTGCATATATATACTTCATACACTAAATTGCATTGAAGTTAAGTAATTTGATATTTGACAGGCTTCCTATTGTCTATAGAAATGATCAAGTGACTGCTTCCTGGAGATGCCTTTAACCCAATGTCTTCATTGTTTGATTTGAATTCTTGTAAAAAATATTTGAATGCCCCACTAGAAGTTCTCTAATCTCATGGCAAAACTGTGCGTGTGTGTGGCAGGTGGAGAAAACACGTCATCTCCTGCTGCTGCGGGAGAAATTGGGAGAGGAAGTTCCTCAGAAGTCTCTGTGTGAGTCTCTTTCTCCCAGCCTGAGCAGTGGCACCCTCAGCACCTCAACCAGCATATCTTCCCAAATCTCCTCAACCACCTTTGAGAGCGCTATAACACCCAGTGAGAGCAGTGGATACGACTCTACTGATATCGAGAGCCTGGTGGACCGTGAAAAAGAGCTGGCCACCAAGGTAGCGTATCCAGCATGAGAAAAAAAGAAAAATCTTATTTATTTATATGTACAATGAGAAATGTATATATTGACAGTAGCTTTTCACTTTATTTTATATTATTTATAAACAATATGAATCAGATTATGTGGTTTACACATTTCTTTTTTCTTTTTAGTGCCTCCGTCTCTTAACCCACACGTTCAACAGTGACTACAACCAGCTGTGCAATAGCATCAGTGACTGCAAGGTATAATTGGTTATTTTTCAGTTCTACATCTTTTTGAAAATATTCTTACTTCTTACTCCATCTTAAGGCTCAACCTTCTGTTCTTGTTTTGTGTCCTTTGCTCATAGTTGTCTGATATCTCCCCCATGGGTCGAGATCCATCCGTCACCAGCCTGAGCAGTGCCACGCTGACTCCCTCCTCCACCTGCCCATCCCTGGCAGACTCCCGCTGTAGCTCAGCAGACCAGAAGTAAGAACAGCCTCCTTAGTGGCCAACACTACTCTTCAGTCAAACTGTTGTACACGTTTTTAAACAGAGTTCAAAAGAAAATGTAATTATTCAATATGCAAGCTGTGGATATCTCACACTGTCAGATTCATCTTGTCTGGAAAGGAATAATGTGAGGTCGTACTGTTTTATTAGTTTAATATTTTTTTCTTATATTACATTTTAAACATGTTATGACCAGTGATCACTATTCGCCAGACACTTCCAAAAACAATAGTTATAATGTTCTGCAACATTAGATTCACAGTAATTGACAAATACATATATTAATTATTCCTAAAGTACAAAGAAAAGATGTCTAGTGTTTTCTCTGACCAACTGTTATGTGTTCTGTAAATATAAACCATTTTAAAATTTGATGCCTTCAGCACACACCAAAAATATTTAGACAGGGACAAAATAAGAGGGAGAAAATGTATGTCAAATTTGTTACAAAGTTTTTAAGAAGGTCAATATAAAATGTTTCACCTAAGGCTCAGTATTTGCGAGCAAGGATGGGTCATGTTTCACAACTTTGTGCCAAACTTCATGAGACAATTGTCAGTTCAAAGACAGTGTTTTTCAGCACAAGACTGTGAAGAATTTAGGTTGTTCACCACTTACAATTCAACATTTCTGGGAATGGGGTTTGTACACTCAAGCTTCAGCTCTCAACCCTCCAAGGTCACTGTTTATTTTTGATCGTTTGTATTGAGTGACAAAATACTCCCATTCACAAACACTGTGCTAAGTTTGAATTTTTTTTGTTGTCCAGAACTCCTGAGGCTAACTCTCGTGCCTCCAGCCCATCCTGCTCTGATTATGAGAACTTTCCTATGGTTCCCACTCTGGAGACATCCTACCTGGCACGTGCTGGCAAACATGAGTTCCTCAACCTGGTGCCTGATATTGAAGAGATGAGGCCTGGGTTAGTACTCTTACACACATTTACAGAGGGGGCTGGATTAGCAGATAGATCTTCTTTAGACTCATTTAGATTTAAATGTGGCTTGACCTCCTATGATGTTATTCTTTCCAGGTCTGTGGTGTCTAAGAAAGGATACCTGAGCTTTATGGAGCCTCGCTCAAATTCCTGGGTGAAGCACTTTGTGGTGGTGCGCCGGCCGTACGTATTCATCTACAACAGTGACAAGGACCCAGTGGAGAGGGGTGTTCTGAACTTATCCACGGCTCAGGTGGAGTACAGTGAAGATCAGCAGGCAATGCTTAAGGTAACCACTAGCCACCTCTGTTTGACTAATAGATCCACACGATTTTACAAAATACTATTGCAAGTGTAATGTAAAAGACTTGATTGCATGGAGTGGCACGGTGGTGCAGCAGGTTGTGTCGCAGTCACACAGCTCCAGGGACCTGGAGGTTGTGGGTTCGATTCCCGCTCCGGGTGACTGTCTGTGAGGAGTGTGGTGTGTTCTCCCCGTGTCCGCGTGGGTTTCCTCTGGGCTCCGGTTTCCTCCCACAATCCAAAAACACACGTTGGTAGGTGGATTGGCGACTCAAAAGTGTCCGTAGGTGAGAGTGTGTGTGTGTTGCCCTGTGAAGGACTGGCGCCTCCAGGGTGTATTCCCACATTGTGCTCAATGATTCCAGGTAGGCTCTGTTTGGATAAGCGGTTGCAGATAATGGATGGATGGATGATTGCATGGATTCATTCACTTGTAAAAAGTTTTTGCTAGACTCACTAATAGTTTTATGCTTTCCTCAGACTCCCAACACATTTGCTGTGTGCACCAAGCACAGAGGAATTCTGCTCCAAGCCAACAATGATAAAGACATGAATGACTGGCTGTATGCATTCAATCCGCTGCTAGCAGGAACAATAAGGTACAGTTACTGTCCTCACAAAAAGTTTTGTTAACTTTCTTATGAATAGACCAATAAGCATTGCAAAACAATTTAAACTTATAATTTGTATTAGAACTTAACAAATATAAAAGTCCCTGACCTAAAACCACTGTGAAAAATGATTTCAAGATATGGTTGGGTTACAGTGAAAAATTAATATAACTATATAATATTTATCTGGCCTTGTCTCCTTTTACAGGTCAAAACTGGCAAGAAGGCGTTCCGGTTTGATGAAGAACTAGCTTGTCTGTGTGCAGAGAGAGTGCTCAGTTTCTTCTGCCTAGCCTTTGAACATACCAAGTGTTAACACTTATTAATCTTTGTGATTCTTGATGGTTTTCTCTTGTATGTAGACCTGTGGCTTAAGTCTCCTCTCCAGCAAATTAACTTTTCAGTTCCTGAAAGCCCTCTTCCCCTTCTCCCTCCTCTCTTTCTCTCCTAGCCTTTTGCTATTTCATTCAGATCCGTTCTGTCAAAGTTTTTGTTCTTTGTCATAACAAAAACCTTCTTCTAGTAGCATGTCGTAATAGTCTATTTGTGTGTGCACGATTCTTCAGAACAGATTCTCTTAAGTTACTACTCGTCTGTAAAGATTGTCTTTATCAGTGTTATCTGTTGAGTCAGGTACATTTTTCCCGCATGGCAACAGCAGCAGTCCTCAGGATATGACCAAGTTTGCTTACAAAGCCACACAAATACAATATTTAAATTAGATAAAAGACATTATACGACTAAGTGAAATTTAAATATTTCTCTCATAGGTGAAAATGAACTTGGTAGTTTATATTCTAGTGAGTAGATGACCCAATACTGGAAATGAATGAGACTTAGGAAGGCCAAAGGGCTTTCCTGAAGTAAAATTCGCTCTATTTGACTACATCTGGGAGAAATCAACAATCATGAGTATTACTACGGTACTGGATGAAGAAATGATCAAAAGAGCTACTGTATTTTTTATTTGGATCTAGTACACATACTGAAAGTGGTTGGCCCATATCACGTGGTGCTACAGCACGATGCGTTTGCTTTGCGGGGGTGGAAATGAAATCTACATGCAGGAAAGGTGAGACCTACCCATTTGTAAAGATGCATTCCCATGTAGCACTAGGGGTGTATGAGAAGGGAACTCTAATTCCTTGAGCTTTATGGTCCATTCTAATCTTTTGTGTTCATTAAAAAATGTAACTTAAAATAAAAAATAATAATGGAAGAAAACAAAAAGAAAGGGAAAATAAATCTGATCACTGATGCAGAATAGAGCAACAAGACAAAGATAATTTGTACATGCTTTTCAGGATTACTATGCTTAACGCTACTCATTAAGAGACAGACATTCCTTTTTGTGCTGAAACGTCCACGTTACCTCATTGCAGGACCACAGTCCGAGGGATTTGACGGTCACATGTTTGCTTTTGGGCAGTTTGAGAATGTGACTTCAGAATTGTACTGATACTATAGGTTATCTGCATCATTTAGTGATGTATTGTGGTCAGGGAATCCCTTAAGTGTGCTGTAATGGGGGATGGTGGGCAGCCTCTTTAACTTGCCCTTATAAAACTGCTACAAAACAGGGGTTGGACATAAATCCATGGATATAACATTATTAATTAATTATTGTTTTTCTATTGTGCTCATTATCTTAACTTATTTTTTTCTGATTGATTTTTTTTTTTTTTGTAATAACAATTTGCATAAGAACAAGATGAAAGTTGTGTAAGAAGGGCACTTGTTTCTTTTTATGCAGGTAAAGTTTTGCACATTAACATATCACAAACACAACACTGCTAGACCACTGAAGGAGACTTCGGTCTCTGCACTGTCAGTAGAAAACGGACTTTGTTTTAAATGTTTGAATGCGGTGATGTTTATATGTTTTGCAGTGTAAAGCAAAGGGACAGAATATGCTCTGACACTTAATTTATTGTCATGAAAATATTTGCTCTGTACGCCATACTTTTAATCTGCGAAATGTAGTTAAGTTTAGTGAATTAGTGTTCGTCTTCCATTGATGCTGCATGGTGAGACGAGGATATATGTGAGTAGATGGTACAGTAAACCTCTGGCCAATCAACCAGGAGGTTTTAGGCTCTACTTGCACAGATGTGGCCTTTAGCTTAATGGAAGAAGCTGCTGTTTAAAAGCATATCCAATGCATTCAAGTCAAAATAATGACTGCCAGACGTACTCCTAAGACTAGAAGTTGTCTGAAAACTTTTTCACAGAAATGAGAACGACTGGAATGATCTTGTTCTCAGGTCAGCCATCCTGAGGAACAGAAATAACATTTCTATGAGCTGTGAGATTGTTATTGAATTTATTGAAAATGTAAAAGGTACGCACACTTAGTCTTGGTGTTTATATCCAAGGAGAAATGCTTTTACCATGTTATTAGAATAAATTGTATTTACTTGGGAGAAGACAAATGAGACAGAGCAAACATTTTCATCATAGTGACGTTATTCATATGTGTGTGACATTACTAATATGTAGATTGACATTCATGAAAAATTCAGCTGTCTGTTGTTTTACTATGTATATATTAGTTTGCAGCTCTTTGCACATTCTAAGTGGTTATGACGACTAACAGATCAAATAAAACAGTGTGTTTCTGTTGTTTACTCAAATATGAACCAAATGATGGGCTAAGACCAGACTGTGTGGTGGTGTTACAGGTTGAAGTGGACTTTGAATGTACCTCTGGGATGTCACTGGCAAATATATTCAATTACTGGAATGGTTTAGATGAAGGAAATGTTTCACTTGTTTTTTTTGTTTTTTTTTTATTGAACCATTGTAGTGCTTCCTGTTGCTTGTTGCTTTTATTTAGCTGACAGTTCAACACTACATTAGACAGTTTGAGTCAAGGTGTGTACTTCAAAGTAATTATTGATGCAGGGAGGGCTACTGTTTAGATTTATTTTCTAATATCAGGGAATCTATTTTTAGAAATAATTCAAAATTTGTCATTGCTTATGCTTACAGCATTTCATTGTTGTTTGTGTTTTTTTTTTCCATCTTAATGCATTTTCTCATGCTGCCTTCAAAAATACAAACTCTTCACTCCCTCTCAGAGGCCTCCTTTTGTTATTATATTAACATTCCCACTCATTTTATTGAAAGTCAACTAGCTAAAACCAAGGCATTAACACTGTACATTATTTGTCAGATTGGCTTCATTTTCATACTTATTTTGTAAATATTACATGTTGTATGGAGCTTCAATTAAAATGTAAATATGTCTCCTGTATTTGTAATAATTATAATCCATTCGCTGTATAGCCTAGATGTGTACTGCAGATATCTTAATTCTGTGTATTGTAATCTTGCACCATTGAACTGTTTAGTGAATGAGGTAACAATAAAAGTCCAACCAGTGCATTAGCAATATGCAATATACGAGTCTTTCTTTTAGTATTTCAACTCTCCATCCTCCATTTATCAATGCAATGATATGTTTTACTGGACCTTACAATAAAAATGCAACGGACAGTGTGGAAAGTTAAAAATAGACCCCCTTTTCATTCACGAAATATGTTCATTTTGTTTTCAGTACACTGGTGGAAATAATAGCTCTAGTAATAGTATGTAATATATAAAAGTGATAAAAATGATTATCTGTACCTAACCTTACCATATCTTAACTCAAATATTATATTAAAAAGATAGTTGTCTTTGCATAACTTATTCAGTTTGACAGATTGTAAAGATTTAAAGTTGATTAAATCGAGCTCTAAAAGTGAGTTCACCAGGAAAGTTTTGACTCAGCATAATGAACCGACCCGTGTATGCCACGGTACTGTTTGAAAGAATCGATTCGTTAAACTGAATCAAAAATTAGTATGGCCATATGGAAACAAATCTGTCTCATCAGACTTTGAAATATTACCACCTTTGAATTTGTAGCATTGAATTTTTGTTGCACTGAAATTATGCATCTGAATATAACTGCTCTTGAATAGAACTTAATAGAATTAATAGAATAGAATTTTCAAGAACACGTTTTCACTGTTATTATTCAAGGTTAATAAATTAAGATAAAAAATTCAAACTATATTTCTAAGTTGCTCAAATTCTGTAGACGAAATTCAGATGCCAAAATAAGAGTTACAAAAAAAAAAAAAACAAGGATGAGCAATCGATTCATTTGGATTTTCTCTTTCTCCTTAAATGCTGCACTAGTTCCATTCTGTCGCCGCTAGATGGCGAAATACGAACACAACTTCCACACCGTGGAAAAACTACACGTTTAGCTTCCTTCCGCGGATATTATCTCTTTATTAAGTGTCTCAGAAATCTGAAAGGCTCAGTAAAGACACAATATAACAGACTATTGATATCCTGAAAATGAATAAATTTTACTGTGGAAATGTTTTGTAATGGCCCTGTGAACAGAGCATGTGATATGACAGAATGTGGAAACATGAACTTTCTGATACAGTCGTGTGAAAATTACAACACCCATGAAAACCATTATCTTTTTGAACATATTTAAACATATGTACATTACACTTTCATTTGAACAACACTAAGAAATGGAGCTTATACAAATAAAACTGAAGAAATTACTTATAAACATGGGTTGTACAATGTAAATGGCTTTGGCAGAGAGGATTTGGCACATTGTTCATGGGTGCAACCCACACACTCAGCTCTACTGCTCCTCCCACAAATGCATGTTCCTTACTAGTGATCTTTTTGGGTAACCGGCTCTTTTGGCTCGGCTCTTTCGGCTCCTAAATGGCTCTTTGTTTTACCACTTATTTCCACTGGTACAGAACAATATTACCTACATTTTACATGACTACATGGACAAAATATTATTGTTCAATATTAAAACTATTGCAATTGCCAATTGTTTTTATGGCTGTCTTGTAATAACACACTGATTGCACTCACACATTCAATTTTATAAATAACTAGATTTTTATTTAAACACCTTAATAAAAAATCACTTGTAAACTCTGAAATACAGCCAATGGAACCCAAAAGGTAAGTATTACAAAATAGCTTATTAAATTAAATAATCATCCATTTCTGGGTAATAAAATAAACAAATACTCTGCAAAGTGCAAAACAGCAGCATTCAACGGTAGTGATTAAAACAACCACAACTGTCAACAAACATTTAACTGATTTAACATCTTCTTCAACTATTTTTTGGAAGGCAGATTGACATTCAGGAAAACCAAGTGTCTCAGCTTGGAGGGGTTTATCCGGTTTCTTCTGTTATTTTCTGCCCAGTTTTTGAAAAGATTCTTTCAGAGGGTACTGATGTCGCTGCAATAAGATAAACCCGTACTTCCAGCATTGCATCCTCTGAGGGAACTCTTCTTTTCTTGCAGTGTCCTCTGTGGCTTGCCTGTTGTTCTCTGATTGGTTGAATGACAAGCCTTAGAAAAAAATGGCTCGGTCTTAGACGGGAACCGGCTCTAATCGTTCACTTACAAGAGCCGGCTCTTTGAACTGGTTCGTTCGCGACCGACACATCACTATTCCTTACAAATGTGGCACCATTGAAAAGGGAAATGAACAGGCTTTTCACCGGTATAAGATTTATTGCCAAGAAGCATTGTTACAACAAATAAATAATCTAC
This sequence comes from Hoplias malabaricus, assembly GCF_029633855.1. Lineage (NCBI taxonomy): Eukaryota > Metazoa > Chordata > Actinopteri > Characiformes > Erythrinidae > Hoplias > Hoplias malabaricus. The sequence goes on from NC_089804.1 coordinate 51,153,910, forward strand.
AAACACAAATTTCTATATAAATATTTATAATAATATTAGAAATAACCAGACATTGTTAATATACACACCGACATTCAGTGTTTAAACAAACACAGCTTTATGAATTAAACTCTGCACTTTGGGATATTATATTTGTACTACACCTTCTCTAATATCAGTTTCAGATTCTTGATAATCTGACAGTTACAAAAATAAAAATACCATAGGACATTTACTCCAAAGTTCATGTTTCCACATTCTGTGAAATCACATGCTCTGTTCACAGGGCCATTACAAATTCCACAGTAAATTGTCTTCATCTTCAGGACATCAATAGTCTGTTATATTGTGTCTATAGTGAGCATTTCAGATTTTTGAGACACTTTGAAAATAAAGAGATAATATCCGCGGAAGGAAGCTAAACGTGTAGTTTTTCCACGGTGTGGTAGTTGTGTTCGTATTTCGCCATCTAGCGGCGACAGAATGGAACTACTGCACCATTTAAGGTGAAAGAGAAAATCCGATTGAATCGATTGCCCATCCTTGGTGTCCCGGATGTGACTCTGAATTTTTTTGTAACTCGTATTTTGGCACCTGAACTTGGTCTTTCTAATTTGAAATATATATATATATATATATATATATATATATATATATATATATATTCAAATATATATATAAAAAAATATATATATATTTTAGCTTTTTTATCTGAATTTCTTAACCTTGAATAATAAGAGCAATTATATTCAGATGCATAATTTCAGTGCAAAAAAAAATCAGTGCTACAAATTCAAAGGTGGTAATATTTCAAAGTCTGATGAGACAGATTTGCTTCCATAATGGTCTATGCTCATCCCATTTACCCGGTTTATTCTTCTGAGAACTGTATCAAAAACAAACACACCACCATTGAAGTATAAAGCATGTCAGACAGCATTAGAAAGATTCACACTAAATCGCACCTTTCGTAACCAGCATTCAGTTCGAAAGTGTCGGTTTGGAAAAGTATTAATCTTTCTCCTTACTATTATTACATTATTATTACATTATTATTATTATTTATTTATTTATTACAAGAGAGTCGGTTCCGATAACTGATACTTCAGTTTGGAAAAAGTCAGTTCTGAAAACTGACTCGTCTTTATCATTACTGTAGTTCTAAAAAGGTCTAAAAAAGTCGATCAGTTAATCCTCTGCGCTCTTTATTTGAGTGGGCGGTTTATACGTGTTTCGGGCACTCGGCCAATCAGCACGTGAATTTCTCGGCTCAGATTGAATCCACCAATGGCTGATGTAGGTGAGGTTTACGTCACGCGGAGGTCCTGCCTGCTGTAAAGGCTGATGTGAATCAGGAAGTGGTAGAAGCGCAGTGTGGAGGTGTTGGGTCATCGAGTGGGACAAGACTCTTCTTTCAGCCATGGCTCAGTAAGTGTTTCTTTATGGACCCTAGAGTTTAACAACATGGACTAGAACGGGAAAAGCTGAAGTTAATGTATCGCTATTTTATGTTCCGCCTTAAAAGCTACTACATTATTTCTCGGGCTATTTAAGGTGGAACGGAATATTCCAATATGAAACTGACGAAAAGGCCAGCTTCAGCCTCGTACAGTTATCTGATTCGAGGAAAACAGGATGGAATCACTAATTTTATAAACAGACTCATAGACATTAGGAAACCTTAAATGCAGCCGCTCAAATGACACCTTCTCTACAGAGAATACACTTTTGCTCTTTTCTTAGTTTAACATGTTGGGAATAAATATAAAATATGGTTTGTGCAACAATTATTACACATTTATTTGCTATGTTTTATGATTAATTATTATATTATTATATTATTATATAAAAATATAATAATATTATATTAAATTTGCAGTTTTATTTACATTTGCACATTGCCAGAGAAATATGGTTGGCTTTATCAATGAAAATAAACTTACAGCTAAATATGTAATTTTACAAGACGTGCCCAATCTTCACATGACTGCAGTTGTCAGTTATTTTAAAAGCAGTAAACCCATCTCAGATGGCCCCCTACATTGTACTGTACACCTCATAGCGTTCTGTTTGGACGGGCATATTTTCATGACCTGTCAATCAATTATATGAGTGTGTGTGTGTATATATATATATATATATATATATATATATATTAATATGTGACTAAACTGTCACATTTCCACACATCTTAACTGCTGTTTTTCCTCATTGCACAGAGCGGATATTGCTCTCATTGGTTTGGCAGTCATGGGTCAAAATCTGATCCTCAACATGAATGACCATGGGTTTGTTGTAAGTTAACCTTCAGTTCATTTTCTAAAATATTGCCTAATTTCATCCGACTCTTCTGAATGAATTCACTTTATGTAACCTGGCTCACTTTCTATCATTCAGGTCTGTGCTTTCAACAGAACTGTGTCTAAGGTGCATGACTTTTTGAAGAATGAAGCCAAGGGCACCAAAGTGATTGGTGCTGAATCACTCGAGGACATGGTCTCGAAATTGAAGACCCCACGCCGTATCATTCTCCTTGTCAAGGCTGGCCAGGCTGTCGACGACTTCATAGACAAGCTGGTAAAGCTGGTTTTTCTAAATATAAATAAATACTGTATGAAAATAGGGTGACACGGTGGCGCAGCAGGTAGTGTCGCAGTCACACAGCTCCGGGGACCTGGAGGTTGTGGGTTTAAGTCCCGCTCCGGGTGACTGACTGTGAGGAGTTGGTGTGTTCTCTCTGTGTCCGCGTGGGTTTCCTCCGGGTGCTCCGGTTTCCTCCCACGGTCCAAAAACACACGTTGGTAGGTGAATTGGGGACTCAAAAAGTGTCCATAGGTGTGAATGTGTGAGTGTGTGTTGCCCTGTGAAGGACTGGCGCCCCCTCCAGGGTGTATTCCCGCCTTGCGCCCAATGATTCCAGGTAGGCTCTGGACCCACCGTGACCCTGAACTGGATAAGCGCTTAAAGTTAATGAGTGAGTGAGAGTGTATGAAAATATATTTGTGGACACCTGTTCCTCCTACATTTTGTCTGAAATTAAGGGTATTAATGAGTAGTTTATACCCTTTGCTGCAGTGAAACTTTACTTGTTTGTAAAGTCTTTAGACTAGCTGTTAAATAATATATCTTATTTTTATCTCAATATATAGAATATATATATAAAGTTCAGAATATGAACATTTTCTCAGAACTGTCTCTCTGTTCAACAGGTCCCTCTTCTCCAGCCTGGAGACATCATCATAGATGGGGGCAATTCTGAATACAGAGACACAACTGTAAGTTCAGTAAAGACCGGCAGAGCCACAGCAACAGATGTATACGTGTATGATAATGAATGTAAATATTGTCTGTGTCATTTTTGTATAGCGACGGTGTCAGAGTCTGAAGGCCAAGGGCCTGCTGTTTGTGGGCAGTGGAGTTAGTGGAGGGGAAGAGGGTGCTCGCTATGGACCTTCCCTAATGCCAGGCGGACACAAGGAAGCATGGTGAGACTTTAACTCTGCTCACACTATTTTTTTATATTTGTTATACTTCATGATGACAGACATTTTGTTTTTTAAATTGCGTTGTTTATTTTTTTAACCTATACAGGCCACATATTAAAGATATCTTCCAGAGCATTGCTGCCAAGGTTGGCACAGGAGAGCCCTGTTGTGACTGGGTAAGTGTCATTCCAGCTTCAGATATTTGCACACTCTGATAAACCATATGAGGTTGTATATTCTGTAGCAAATTTAGTTTAATTTGTTGCTTAGGTTGGAGATGAGGGTGCAGGACACTTTGTGAAGATGGTCCATAACGGCATTGAGTATGGAGACATGCAGTTGATCTGTGAGGCCTACCATCTGATGAAGGACGTGCTGGGTATGGACCATGATGAGATGGCACAGGTGAGTCAAGGGATACTTCCTCCTTTACCTGTTGGTATTTCAGAGTTGAGCACTTCCTTGTTCCTCAATCTCTTGTCTTTTGAACGAATATATTTCATCTGAAGTGACTGATAAATTGGTAAAGCTAGATGTCTGACTTCTTTTCAGGCTTTTGACCAATGGAATAAAACAGAGCTGGACTCCTTTCTTATTGAGATCACAGCAAACATCCTAAAGTACAGAGACACTGATGGCACTCACCTGCTTCCCAAAATCAGAGACAGTGCAGGGCAGAAGGGAACGGGAAAATGGACAGCTATTTCTGCTCTGGAGTATGGTGTACCCGTTACACTTATCGGTATGTCTTAATGTATGTTTTCATCAGTGATGGATCATGACTGAATCAGACTTTTAAGTTTGGTCATAAATGTCAAAATTAAGTGGAAAATAAAGTAGGACATCACTTACAGTTCTGAACTCTTCAAACACTCATTCTATTTAAAGCTTGTTACATATATTTAAATGTAGGTAGTATGTTTTACAGGAAGGTAGTTTTACAGTGACTACTTCAGTAAAACATGTTGGATAATTCCACTGTTCCTGAGTAGTTCAACTTCTCTAGTACTCACCAAAGGGAGCTATTGTTTTACTGTATGTATCTTGATACCACAGAGGCCTAAAAATCCTAACTGGTTTGATTTCCAGTGAGTGTTTTCAAGAGTTTAAATGCAACACAAACATCAATTAGATTAAAATGAACTGAAAACACTCACAAATCTTTTTTGTTTTCCAGAAAACATTATCCTTCATCTAAAGGTCAAGAGAGTTGATGTTAATTTGAGGTCATGCTTTTAATACATGACTGAGCATGAGTGTGTCTTGGCTCCAACTGATGAATGAAGCGCTTGCTACTTTAAGCCGCTTGAAAGCTTTGTAGTTCCTTTCAGCAGATGTGACATAAGTGGGATTTTCTATTATGACTTCTTCTTTGGCCTTTGCTGGAGGGAGGTTTCATAAACAACCTGAATGTGGCCTTGGAAGTGTTGTCTCAGGACAGGAAACGATTGGTGCTTTCAGAGGAGAACCTTGGGTTTATTTTTTTTTTCAGTTGTATTTTTGAAATATACCCAGACACTGTAATTCTATGTATGCTCAGCTGTGCTTTATTGGACCTTGTGGATCTCTGGTGACTTACTAAATGTATTAGAGTTAGACACTCAGCTTGTAGTGTTGTTTGTATATGAAAAGTATGTTACAGCATCCTCCAGCAGGACAATCTGTGTAGGAAACAAAAGGCTGTATTGTGGCCTGTAGAGAGAACGTGTGTAGACGTGATTGCACAGAGAGGGACAGAGGATTTCTCTTCAATAGGCTGCATTCCATTAGGAGCCCAGTGCTTAGTTCATGGTGACACCACACTTTCCCCCCCCCCTCTACACTCCACCTCCCTTGAATGTTTCATAGGATTGGCTCTACTATTACTACAAAGTCATGCTTACTCAAGTCTTTGCTCCTGCACCTGGGAACTCACTGTTTGGTCATGTGGCAAGCCCAGGTTTCACAAAAGCATGACTGATTAGCAGTGATTTATCATGTGTATTGACAGTGTTTGTATTTTCAGTGCAGGACAACTGATAGTAAAGCAGGTTTTATTATTTGATGCAGCTTGTGTTACTTAATGCCTTGTTAATTTGGTTACTGTGTATTTAACATATCACTTTATAGATGATTGTTATCTGGCTTAGGCAGTGATGTTTAGTTCAGTTGTAGAGCCAAAATTGTTTAGGGGCAGGTACTATATGTTTACCTTTAACACAAATACTAACATGAATGTCTAGTGCCTCTGTGCATGTCTGAGTTTGAGCATTTTTATCTTACACTTTCAGAGAATGACAATGGTATTTAAAGGCATTACCTTTGTTGTAAAATAGTGGATGATAACACTGCCTTTACTCCACAGACAGGGGTTTAATTCTTGGCTCAGACAGGAGCAACAAAATTATTAGTTCTGCCAAATTGGATTTGAAACTGAAGCTCACGTTGTCTGGATGTTTTTCCTAACTTAGTCATGCCACTGTGTGAGTGGACTCTGGCAGCCCAGGACTAATTAAATAACAGTGCTGTATTTAATTAATGTGCCACACGTATAATTGAGAAGCACTGTTCTAGCAGTGTGGGGTCATGTCTGTAAATGCTGTGTTTCTATTCTGCAGGAGAAGCTGTCTTTGCCAGATGCCTGTCCTCTCTGAAGGAAGAAAGAGTGCTAGCCAGTAAGAGCCTCACAGGGCCCCAGGGAGCCAAGTTTACTGAAGACAAGGCCAAATTTCTTGAAGACATTAGAAAGGTTAGTAAAGCAATAACAAGTAATAGTCCTTTTACACTGATCAGCAGAAATGTATTCAACGGAAAGCTAAAGGAGATTGATCATAGCTGAATAAATAGCTATAGACTGTAGAATAGTTACCACTGCAGGATGATGTTTATACCTGTACTTGGAGACCCCTGGATGCTGTATACTGTGGATGCTGGATTGGCACAGTAACATATAGAGATAGAGACAGCTGTGTGAATGCAGGAAATATCTGAAGTGTTTGTGGTCTTTGTGTAAGAACTATTGCCCTAACAGACTGCTTATACCAAACTGTAAAGGGGAATTAGACATAGTCTTGCTTCAGATTTCAGATAGTTTTGCATTTTCTTTTTAATAAAATGAAAGGATTTTTGACAGTTTCTAAACAATATTTTTTTCTGCTCTAGGCTCTATATGCCTCCAAAATCATTTCATACGCTCAGGGCTTCATGCTACTGCGACAGGCAGCTAAAGAGTTTGGCTGGACTCTCAACTATGGAGGCATTGCTCTTATGTGGCGAGGTGGCTGCATTATCCGAAGGTGAAGTACACTTTTCTAGTAGTGTAGTGTTATTTGTGCCATGGTAAACCTAGACTTCAAGACAGACAGGCTTTGTTTACTAAGACACAAATCTCTAAAGTGATACCTGACCTTATTTGGTGTCCACCTCATGTCGTAACACTGGACGTACAAACAAGGAAGTAGGTGTAATGTTTCAGTTCCTGCTAAATGTGTGTAATACGGGAAGAGTGAAATATATTGTGTAATATCTGCTGTGGTAATGTCTGATATTTACAGTGGTGAATATGGCCCTAGTTATGAATGATTGTGATTTGTGATTATGACTGTATGCCATATTTTTAGTGTTTTCTTGGGAAAGATCAAGGAGGCCTTTGACCGGGACTCAGACCTGCAAAATCTTCTCCTAGACAACTTCTTTAGTAATGCTGTACAGGACTGTCAGGTAAGGAAGTGTAGCAAGCCTGACCACACACAGCTTTGTGGCTGTTACAAATGTGAATCTGAGTGAACTAGGATTATGTTTGGCAAAAGAACAGACTGACAATTATTTCCACATCCCAGATGGACCATTTCAGACAAGACCTGTTTAATATCTGCAGTGTCCATTCTTGTATTTTACACTGGAGCTCTCATTCTAATGCATTTTACAAGTAACAGAAGAGTATAACTTGCCACAAGTGTTGATATTCGCTATACTCCTACACTTTGTCATGTGTATGCTTCAACTCTCAAAAATGTGCTCTGAACCTTCAAATGTTTAAGTAACGTCTTTAAAACATAAGATTATTTAAAAAGAAATGCACACATTTATATTGTGTAACAAAAAAAAGAGGGCCAGGTAGATCTCGTTTTGCCAGGTCCACCATCAGATGTATAGCTTTTGTATTTCAAGCATTACCAATATTTCAATAACAGGCAGGCATTCATATCGGTCCAGAATATATGCCCCTCTTATTAGAAGTACTTGAGAGCAGTTTAGATTCCTAAGTAATGACCCATGCCTCCAAAAATAACACTAAATATATGTTTACATAAGAGACTTCCTCAGAGGAGAGTTAATGTACACCATAGATTTAAATTGACGGGATGATTTTAAGGAAATATATTGTATGTTGTGTTTTGTTTAATAAGGTGTGAAACTTTGTTATTCACATTTTATTAGAATAGAACAGTCATTAAGCCCTTTTTTTATTAATTCAGTTTAATGCAAATATTTAACAGCAGCTCCCAAATGGGCACCGTTTTTTCATAAAACTGTTGAATTGCTATAAACTTGCTTTGCATTGATTATGCTATTTTTAAAAAATGAAATCAATACACTGAGAATGAGACACAGTCTTGGAATGAAAGAGTGCTGTGAAGCTCTGAGGCTGTGACCCATAAACCAGGGATTGTTATGCCCTTTCTGTGATCTACTCAGTAATGATTTAAATTTCCCTCAGTACGCAAACTTGTAACTTCTGCAGTCTGTCCCCACTCCCTGTATGTCCAGATGCCCTCCTCGCATATGCGTGGTTTAAAGCCTGCATTTTTGCCCATGGTTTTGTCCATTTTATATATTATATATTACTACACACAACACTATATCATAGTGTCAGAAACAGGAATGGCATTAAGACATGAGTACATTCTTTATCAATAATTTCACACACGGCATCGCGCTAAATCCAGGTAATAGACTAATTCTGTTCACATTCACAACTTCCTCAAAATCTCACTGGAATAAATTACAGCAATTAATTAAATCTCAGCAAGTCTCTTTGAGATTACTTATCAGTTTAACAAGATTCAGTTAGGTCTCGGCTAAAAAGGCCTCATAACACAAATGCTTTTAACATTGAGACACAAACATGTTACTTAACATTCCTTCCCCTTTTAATAATGATGGAATAACCCCATACTCTGAGAATACAGTATCCACCCAGGTTGTTCCGTTGTAGCATATTAACACATCACAGATATGTTTTTTTGTTTAATTAGTCAAACATTCTCTATTCATCACACAACACAAAGATGAAATAAATAAATAAAAATATATATATATATATATATATATATATATATATATATATATATATATATATATATATATATATATTGTCAGACTCTGTGTTGGATCTCCTTCTTGAAGAGCTTTACTTATTCTTTCCATTGTCTCAGTTGACAGCACTCTTTTTTTGGTGCAGTTTCAGTTAACAAAGTCCAAAAGTTCAGTAATGTTTGTGAGCACTTTGTTTCAACTGCCGAGTAATATTCTTTTCAGAAATGCCTGTTTAAAAGGCAAAGGCAATTCCATATTTTTTCCTCTCAACATTCAGTGATTTAACCATTTTCCTTCTACTTTGATCAGTAAAATATTATGCCATTTAATAAAAGATTTTGTTTAAGGTTTTGTTCTGCGGGGTCTTTTTTAACCAGGGTTAATATACATAGTCTGAGGTGTAATACTTATATATTCTCTACATAATCTTCTTTCAAATAAATCCTGTCACAATTAACAAAATATTTCTAATTAATAGTTCTACAGTGAGCTGAAATATATAGAGTTACTGTATTTCTCTTCCTCATGCTCTGTGCTGTAGGACTCCTGGCGTCGAGTTGTAAGTACAGGAGTTCAGCTGGGGATCCCCATGCCTTCTTTCACAACAGCACTATCCTTCTTTGATGGCTACAGACACGCCATGCTCCCAGCAAACCTGCTGCAGGTAAAACTATCCTGTTCAGTTCTGATCATATGACCATATGGCACAGCACTGGGATTACTGAGGGTCACATATGGATCTAGTAACAACTGACACTAGAACTGCAGCAGTGGGGGAGGGGGTTAGATGTGTCCAGAGAGCTAAAGTGTCACTTAAGACTGGATTTGCTGTTGAACACTGTTTGAAACATTTAATGTAATTTATGGTAAAGGAGCTCCAGCTAAGTATTGAGTGTATACATTAATACACATCTGAACATATTTATCAGTTTGATTTTATGAATTATTGATAATTTGAGATACTGGATTTCTTTCTTTTTTTACTGGAGATACTGGAGTTTGTTATTAATATTATTATTTTAAATATTTATTTTAAGAAATAGCTTGAGAAATGTAATTTGTATTAAAAACAGGGTATGATTTATTCAATATTAATGTCATTGTTTTTAAATGGTTTAATTACTCCAAAGTTATAATATGTTTGAATACATTTGAAATGCAGTGTGAAGAAATTCGTTTTTTTTTATTTCCCTGACAAGTATTTTGATATTGTTTTTAGGGCAAATGTAGTTTTTAGCAAACCCTGTAATAAATACATGTTGTTTTACTTTTCAGGCTCAGAGGGACTACTTTGGTGCTCACACATATGAGCTGCTGTCAAACCCTGGTCAATATATTCACACCAACTGGACTGGCCACGGTGGCAATGTGTCTTCGACGTCCTACAATGCCTAAACTCCAGCACACTCCCCTAAAACCAAGGGGCCGAGACAACTGAGCAAGATACTTCCATCTGCACTTAAACATACAGCCCTACCTTGGTCATAGTTTTATGATGGTGTTGAAGTACTGCAGTTTTATTCATTCCAGATTCTGAAGTTGTAGTGTTTGCAAGTTCTCTCTCTATTTTATTTTCTGTAAGTAGTGAGAAGTGCAAGGGACACAACATCAGTGGTGAGTGTTGCTAAGACCTGCTATCATGTTTTGCCTTAGAGTTCACACTGTTAACCCTGGATTAGTTAACTATTGCACTGTATTAGGCTAAATAAAGACTACAATCCCTTTTTAATTAGCTGTTGTCTTCTTCACTTTGCCTGCTGCCCGTACACAGGATATTCACTTGTTATTTTTGGAACAAAACCAGGCAAAGGTATGATTATCAGCAGCATTATTGTTTTAGAACAGAAGTTCTCAGCCGTTTAAATTGCAAGACACTCCTGTTTGTGTTGTGTACTACAACACAAGTCGCCCCACAGGGTATATCCAGAACAGAGTGTATAGATCAAGTATTTTCAAGTTTTAGAAACCTTCCAGTAGAGAATACAGTTGCCATTACATGTTCCTACCTACACTTTATACAAGACTTAAAGTACAATTACAGAATACAGCCCTACTGTGGATGTAACTGATGAAGTCAGTGTAGATACAAGGCAGGTTTGGTTTATAAACTGGTTTTCTGGATATCGTAGATGTGCTATCAAAAACAAAACTCTTAACTTTCAGTGAAAGTCAAGGTAAAATCATTTTAATCCAAGTAATTATGGAGCATTTCTATTGTTCCATTCATCATGAAATGTTCACACTGTGAGGGACAATTGTTTAATGATCTAGTAAACTAAAAATCCACAAAGATGGAGATACGTGTTTCTGTTTGGACAGCGACGATATGTTTTCTACATGTAATATAAATCTAATGCCAGCAGAGGGCACTGAGACTCACAGTAAATAGGTTGTTTACGTGACGCCGCCATGTTTTGTGCTTTGGAACAGAACGTCTTAACAAAAGATTATAACAAAAGGATCGAACTTGTAGTCATCAAAATCATTACATCATTAAACTATATTAAATTACATCAATGGAAATAAAATATTAAATAACAAACATTTAATAGACCGTTAGCTCACTTCCGTTTCTTTGATATTAACTGAGGGACCCACAAATTTAATGAGGTGGCCTTTGATTAATAACTAACTGCACTCTATATCTACAGGCTTCTGTTTCTGTCCTTTCTTTTGTGGAAAATTCAACAGTGAGAAAAGTTACAGCCTTTATTGATCCCTGCAGTTAAACAGCACTATGCTTCATCAGTGCAGATGTGTCATTGATTTGACTGGACCATTGAGACCTCTGATCCTATCTGTAGGTGCTGAGAAAAATTGTATTTGATTATAAACTAGCCTAGCCTAGCACTTCCTCTTTCAGGATGCATTATCAGAAGGCTTTATTTCTAGTATTATCACCGACAAATCACCTCAGAACTGTGTTCGTAGGCAATTGTAAGCATGTTTACTAAAGATGAAGTGATTGGTTTAAACCAGTGTTTCCCCTCGTGGCCAGGGCCTATAGTGGCTTTCAGCATGACATCACTGAACATCACTTATAAAAACAAAAGCTGATTCACTTTATCTTAGTCACTAAACAGGAAGGCTAACTATAGAACAATAGGGTCAAATATTTTGTCAGCATTTCTTTTGAAATGAAACATATTAATAAGTAGAGAATTTGACGGCGTTCATCTTTATTTATGAAGTCAGCTACTGATGTTAGACTATGTCTGGTTCAATAAAAACAACTAAGTATTAAAAGTCTGTGAGGAGTTGGTGTGTTCTCCCCGTGTCCGCGTGGGTTTCCTCCGGGTGCTCCGGTTTCCTCCCCCAGTCCAAAAACACACATTGGTAGGTGGATTGGCGACTCAAAAGTGTCCGTAGGTGTGGGTGTGTCTGTGTTGCCCTGTGAAGGACTGGCGCCCCCTCCAGGGTGTATTCTCGCCTTGCGCCCAATGATTCCAGGTAGGCTCTGGACCCACCGCGACCCTGAATTGGATAAGCGGTTACAGATAATGAATGAATGAATGAAGTATTAAAAGTTGTTACATATCTCCTGAGAACACAGTTCCACAGGTGAACAGCCCAGTACTGAAGGCCTTTATACTCCTCTTGTCCTCCCTTGGTCCTTACCTTAGGCTCATGTTCAACTGCTCCAGCACATTAATTTCATGAGCTTTTGTGGAGATTATATGAGCTGTGTGTACTCAACTGAGTACCTGTATCCACAGTGGGTAGATTGTATTTGCTCATAACAAATGTAAAGTTGTTTAATAGATTTCATGGACACATTATGCTGATGTTTTGTGACAAAATGCGCTGCCATTTGGGGTCTTATCAATGCAATGAGAGAATTTTAAGCTACTTAGCAGTGTCTTACAGGTCTAAATATTATAAGACCCTCCGTCCATTATTTGTTTAATTTAAAACAAATGTTTCCGTGGTTGACCAGTGTTGGCTCATGTTTACAACTGAATTAATCCATTACATATGAACATAGAGAGAGAGGAACACAGCATGTTCCAAATGAGTGCTAATGCCAGAGAGAGAAGCAGCCGCAGTACCTGACTTGTGGCTCAGATGAAAGAGTGTGGGTGCTGCTGAATCATCATGGAGGACTCCAGCCTCGTCTGTGCCAGAACTGTAAGTGGACACCCTCGCCTGTTTTTGCCTCATCAATAATTCAGGAGCTGCACTGAAGGAGAGGCAGGCTGCTATAAACCCTGAAGTCTGAGGTGCCCTGAGTGGTGGACATTTCTTCCGTGACATGACTTAGACCTTCATCTAATGCATGTATGTATGCGTTTATCTTAAAGGCATGACTCTACTGCTGTGCATGGTTTATTGCATCCAGTTTAGAACGGGACACTGTTGTTCATTTGCAGTACACGCATCATGATTGTTGATGAAATGCTTTCATATGGATAGATCGATAGCCTTATTGTCAAAAACAGCAAATCCATTCATTTACATCTGTACTGTATAGAGCATGGCTCAGAGTGGTGGAGGGGACAGTTCTGGAGCAGAAGACGGAGGCATGTTCATCATGAGGTTGATGTTGAGTCTGCTGCCTCTGCTGCTGATCGCATGGACCAATACAGACGCACTGCCCATAGACAACAAACTGCCACAAAGCAATGAGGTGAGGCCACACTATTACTGTTATTATTTCTGATTAACATTTTCAACAGTCACTGATATACAATCAGTTCCTTTACATTTTAAACAGTAAGAGAGCATGGGGTTCTGGTATTGTGCAAAATTAAAAGACAATTAATTTATGAAAAGTATACAAATAGATATAACAATTAAAATGACTAACAATTTATTTAGTTACTAAGAAGAAATCCAGTAGTTCTGGATCACTAACACCCAATAACATTTCACAGAAGTGCTCAATCACTGTAGGCAATGCAGCAGTCCACTCCTTTACAGTGCTGCAGCTTTTATAACCCTTTCCCCAATCCTTTGGCAAAGAACATGACGGCCTTCACCTCATGTATTTACTCTTAAATGTCTAATTCTAGCAATTCTTGAATGAACCAGCTTTAGTTAAGTGTTTACATACTCAGCACAAGTAAATTACAGCTCGCTACTGGGTAAGTACAGAGTAAGTACCTGTTAAGTAAGCTGTAAGATAAAATAGGTACTAAGTAAAGGGAAAGATACTAGAAATATTTGGTTATTACTGGGTCTCTTACAAACATTTTACAAATAAGGCACGTCGTAAGTATAGAGTGAGCACCTATTAAATAAGGTGTAAGAAAATGTAAGCACCAAGAATCCATTGTACTTCTAAGCATAATTCTAAGTATGTCAGTTTAAACAAGTGACTATTACTGGCATTTTTTATAAATAAGGAATATATCCTTTAAAATGATTTACAGTGCACATACAGAGAAGGACATGGTCAGCTACTTTCATCACAGGCATTAGCAGAGTTTCATGGTGCTTTGTACTCAATAGGTTCAGGACGTGTGATTTACCAGTCATCATCATCACGTACTTACGAGATATTTTACACTTTATTTTATATGTAATTGGGCATTATATGTGCATAGCTGAATAATGATGAAATTATGAAATTAATTGTAAGATACCCGGTAATAACCATATGTTTCTAGTATCATACCCTTTACTTACTCAGTACTTACTGTATCTTACGGTTTACGTATCAGGCACCTACTCTGTACTTACCCAGTAACTAGCGGGCTGTAATTTAAAGTGTTAAGTTTTTGTAGCAGATGGGTTAATACAACACAAAATAAATGTTTTGCCAACTCTTCACCTCTAACTTTTGTTATTGTAGTGAAACTTCTGCGCTGTTATTATCCATCACTTAAGTGGAAAATGAAAATGTCCAAATGTGGACTGCTTATGGATTTTTCAGATTGTTTCTCCTTTGCTTAGGTTTTGACAAAAGATCAGAAGGAGCTGCTGATGAAGATTATGTCGGAACTGGCTGAGCTGAACATGACAGTTAAAGATTTGGGAGCTGTGGATCTGGAGCAGCTGCTGAGTGGTAAACTGGGCCTGATACCTCAGGAGAAATCCCCATGCAAGAACTTCTTCTGGAAGACCTTCTCTGCATGTTAACACCAATTGACTAGTTAGGCAGACCATGCCTTACTCTATGCTCTGTATAAAATGCATCACATGAACAGTTGAATACTAAAACCCTGAGCACTAATAAACACTAAGTGGATGTAGCCAGCTTTTTCAGGTGCTTGTTTTCTCAGGCATGTTTAACCAAGTGAAATGAAGAATATCAAATAGTAAATGATTTCTCATTTTACCATCACCCTTTGCATACGTGTCAAATTGGTGAAAATGGCACATCACATTTAAATGAAATATGCTCCTAAAATAATAATAATAAAAAAAAGCTTCTTAAATCTATATTGAATGTTACTGCAAAAATATGGAATACAGCCCTGATGTATTTTTAAAAAAATAAATAAATGCAAAATAACTATACGAGAGTAACAGTAAGTTAATTTAAAAATAATTGGGGAATATCAGCTCCTGAGGCATGTGGTTATGAAGAAAAACTAGGAATAGATGCAGAAAATAATAAACCATTAGGATTTGCATTATCAGCCAGATCCCATTCCAAGAAAAAAGTCAATTTGATTGCTGGTTTTAAGTGGAATCTTTTTAACAGGTTAAGCATTTTTGAGAATCTAGATTTGGCCCCATCTAGAGGTACATCAGACAATCTCTCAATCTGATTTTTTTTTTTTAATGGCATTGGCCAAAATAAAGTCATCCTGCTACTAAATGTGATTTACTTGACTCGGTTCTTACTACACCACTATCATGACTGACATAACCGATTTCAAAAGTTAATTTCTGTAGTCTCACCTCTGTCTCAGCAACCTGAAACACAATCAAAAATATGTAACTAAAACCCCCAAGAAATCTACAGATAAACACCATTTGATTGGAAAATTAGATGTTTATTTTACACGTGAAACGACTAAAATGAGACCTGTGGATGGAATTTAAAAATACAATGATGCAATTCCTATGGGTCTATTGAAATTTACCAACAGAGTCAATAGATATGCTGCCTTACCCCAATACAGCCCCAGCATTTTACAAAATCTTGTCAGTCTATACAGTTCAACCATAACAAATGAGCAAGCTACTGTTGAGAAAACAAAGATATTTTCATATTCCAATAAAATCTGACCACTTAAAAGTGTAGCACATGAAATCTGTGACAGATTTAACAAATAAAATAGAACAAAAATTGAACAGCCAGATGAATTAGTCTTGCACTGAACATCATGTAAGTAACAAAATGAAAAACGAGTGTCAACATCATTTGAAATGGGACTGAGGGGTTCAGGCATTTCTCCACAAAAGATTTTTTTGCCCTTCGTTTTGGATTGGGTTTCTTTGGGCATGTGCTCCAGCCAATTTGGAATTGTCCTTTTAAATTTCAATAGAGATTCCAGGGATCCTGTAACAGTGAAGTGAAGAAGTCCCTTTTCAGGTATAAGGCATTCAGCAGCATCTCCACAGTTGGACTGTGTTGGGGCCGCCAACACTACACCAACTCCAGTCTTCAGCTTCCCCAAAACTGACTTCATTCGGGGTTCTGATGTAAACCTGGGCCAGCGGAGTCCAAGGTCCCTATACATGCGAATTAAATAAGTTTTTGCAATTCAATTAATTTTTTGTAGCAATCAAAAATAAGCCACTGTCAAATACCAAGTCAAATTAGTTTTATTTGAGTTCCCTTTGATTAACACAACATAGAAAATGCATTCAAAACACTTAACAAATGCAACCTTTCTATAGGGATTCTTCAACTTTCACCGCCACATCACCCCTCTTTAGACACTCGAGCACACGCTCACTGCCACACACCCCCACTCCCCAATGCCTTCTCACAGACAACACATGTTCACACTTTGAGGTAACAGGGAGAACACACACACACAAGCATTCACAACAGATAATATAGCAAGAATACAAATACTTAGAGTTCTAAACATTCCACTACATATATATTTTGTGTAACTACATAAGCTTGATTATATGAGAAAAGGGAAGAAAAGGAGATAGATCGAAGGGGGGGGGGGGGGAAAGGATGCAACAAATGTCCATCTGATGAAGCTACAGAAACATATGCTGTTGTTGCTCACACTCGCTCACACAGGTTCTTCTCACATCTTGCAGGCATCTTGTTTTCTCTCTCTCTCTTTCTCTCATCGCACACCCAGCTCTTTTCACACTCGCGTTCATGTTCTCTCTCAGTCCGTTCTCTCATTCAGTCTCTCCACCAACAATCCATCATCATCATCTCACTCGTTCTCAAAGCGATACATATTGGACAGATTCCAAGAAAAAAAAAAAGGGAGAAGAAGACAACACCCACCGTCTAACACAGTAAATGCAGAGTGAAGCTGTGTTCTTTGATGGCAAAGCATTTACACATGGGAAGAAGGGTACTGATACTGAGATCGCTCGAACATTGCGGCCAACGAGGGGCTTCTTCCCGGGAAATTGGAAAAGAGGTGGTGAACTGTAGAAGAGACGTATGAAGGCTTGACCATAAACTTCAAACAAAAATGCAAACAACTGCACAAAATACAACTCAAATCAGATTTTTAAAAAACAGCATCTGAAATTATGACTTAGAGGGCACTGAAACACTAACAAATGCTCATTCACGTTTCAGATCTCAATATTCATAACATATGGTGATCAAGTATAGCCAAAATAAATTATCAATGAAAACAAAATCTCTAATTTTCTACTTAGTGTTCATATCACACTTGCAATTCCACCCACTCTTCTAGAGAATCAATTTAATTTATAACAATTTTTTTTTTTTTAACAAAATGAAAACTTAAATACTTCTAAATATAAGGGACATAAGATCTGACTACAAACCCTCCTCTCAAAATACTTACCATATAATCTACATATAACTTCATTTTAATAAATCTTTTTACATCCCCCAACTAGACTTTGTCTCCATACTAGAGCCAAAGCCAGAGTTAAACCCGCTGCCGGAGGCTGAATTAGTGCCTGCCCCCCACCCGAGACTAGCAGAGCTGGGGGTGTTATAGTTACCGCTTGTGCTATAGCTCTGGTTCTGATCTCTGCTGCCACTCGTTTGGCCTGCAGGGTTTGTGCCCGAGGCAGCCGCCTGACCCTGCTGACTGGCCAGCATGCCCATCATTCCCCAGCTGCTCTGGAGGGCTGCCTGGGCAGCTGCCATCATTGCTGGGTTGAGGCTAAGAGCCCCAAAATTCACATTGCTGTTAGGACTGCGACTACTACCAAAGCCCTGTCTAAACCCCCCAAAACGACCACGATCCATCATTTGCCTACTATTATTATGCTTAGGCTCTGCGTTGGAGATGTGCACACTGGTGCCCTTTATGATCAGGTCTTCACCACACAGGGACTGGGCAACCTAGAGGGCAAAAAACAGTTACAAATTACAAGATGTTCCAAAATTATGTCAAATAAAATTCAACCCTAACTGCAAAAACCAACCTGGTCATCTGCAAAAGTGACAAAGGCAAATGCCCGGAAAGGCTTCGGGATGAAGACATCTGTAACTTCGCCGTACTGCATAAAAAACTGCCTAAGGTCATCAGCAGTCATGTCCTCAGTACAACGGCCCACAAACACTTTCCTACTCCGCATAGGCTCATCTGGCCCAGCCTGTTCCAGGAAATACTAGATCAATTAATAGAAAAACAAACAATATTCATGCTGTGTTCACACAACCAAAAGAACTCTCATATCTCTTGTTAGTTCAAATATTATAAACACTTTATTCTATAATTTATATCCTGTTATTTGACTAAATTCGAAACTTTACTCCAGCTGTAGTACACTAGGTTATACCTTTGAGTTTGGTAGTTTACAGTCACACCACCTTCCATCAATCATATGCCGCTGAGACATCACTTTAATCTGTGTCTCATAGTCTGTAAATCTCACAAAGCCAAATCCTTTGGAGTTTCCAGTTTTCACATCTCTCTTAACCTGTGGGAAAAAGTCAAAACTCAAAACAAATAACTACATTACGCCTCAGCTGCCAAAATGATGTCAATAGAGGGCCAACACAACGCAGATTACGTTTATCAATTTTCATGCTCGTAAAACTCATGAAAGGACATTCTAGTAACCCTAGGATATGAACTAATGTCACTGCGTATTATGGTTTAGCACCATTTGGATTCAAATTCAAACTCCGACCTGTGAAAATGAATGGTCTTGAATTTAGCAATAATTAAGTTGCTTTAGATTTTGGTTTAGCTTTTGGGTTTTACTTATTGTTCTTACAATTTGCTGTGCATCTGACTGGCTTTCTGACTAATCTTAATTTGACCAACCGGTGGTTTGCACTCTACCTAGATTAACAGTGCATGTTCTGACTTGCCTTATTGGTAAATCAGCAATAAATACAGAAACTCTGCACACGAAGGGTAGAATGCACAAGAAAGAATAGTTGGATATTTATTTACATACTTCTTTTATGATTTCCCTAACTTTGTATGATTCTGTACTTTCTGAGCTGCATTACTGAGGTATGATAGGTGCAATATCTATAAAGTTTATTATTATTATTAGGAGTGAAAATCAAAAGACAAAACATGATTGTAGCTTTAAATTCAATTCAATGTCAACGGCCAACATCTTTTATAAATATTACCAATACAGAAGACAGACAATTAAGCATTTATAAATTGTAAAAATACATGAAACAATTAAAAACTTCATTGTTGTGGCTCTGAACCCAACTTTTATATCTGCTCTAAAATGTCACAAGTCATTACTAACCTGTACCATTATGACCTCGCCAAAGGTACTGAAATAATCTTTCAGGTCTTGTTCAGATGTCTTCCATGGTAAGCCAAGAACAATCAAGTCTGAGGTTTTCTGAATACCTCTCTTTATCTTCACAGCAGAGGCAGCATCCATCTCATCCATCTTTCTTTTATTATCTGAAAAAGAAGTTGTTTAATTTAAATAAGCTCATATAAACATGCCAAAATGTGTTACACCACTGGTATATGTGTATTATGTTAAGCATATAAATAAAAAAAAATAAAACAAAGTTTACCCCAGGGTTTTCATGCTACATACTGTTTAAAGGGCCCATATCTAATATATTTGTATTTTGTTTTCCCCGTAGGAACGACTTATGAACTCTGTGACTTTATCTTTCAAATGTAGACCTAATTCCACTTTATCATGTAGGATTGAACTGCCTGCTTTTTGGGCCTTTGAGATATTTAAATAATGTATTTTCTGACTAGCCAGTCTGTATTGTGCTGCATCTAAAAAACAGTCAGGTCAGAAACAATGGGTGTGCTTCAGCATTGGTACATATACATAACTAGTGCCTGTTTCCAAATGGCATTTGTTCTCTATATGGACAGTCAAAGCTTCCAATTATACTTATTATATAATTAATGCATATTGTAAATTATGCATTTATTCTGAATAGGCTGGGCTGCTATATGTGCAGACAACTTTTAATTGATGCTTAATGTCACAATAGGGCAGTGAAATAAGCATTGCTGTATTCTCCAACATCCACGGCTTAAGTGCCCTTGAGTAAACCCCCTTTGTATGTAGATACATGCTCACTGGGTTCAATATGGAGAACACTTTTCACTGTACAAAGGCAATAAAAGCATGTTTATGACCCTTTTGCCAACATGGCCTCCCCTACGCGACGGACCCCTCTACGGAGCGTAAACTGGCTTATTCAGGGACTACAAAGCACTTTATCATCTCATGGGATATGCACTATGGAAAAACAGACACCGTCTGGCATATTGAAGCAGAATTCGTGAATTTATGTGCAAAGAAGGAATGAACTTTGTGCTTTAATCGGCAGTTTGTAGAGGACTGTGTTACCTTTGGGGTAGTTAACCACATAGACGAGGTTTCCCCAGTCAGCGTCCGGGGCGTGGAGCACTCCCTCCACCAGGCGGACGCCCCGCATACACTGGGACACCGGGCTTCTGTATCGCAGCCCGCAGGCCCCGGGGAACTGCGCCGCCACCGTGGACAGCAGTACAGTGCCGTCCTCCTCGGAGGGGATCTCCATAGGCTCTTCGCTCTCATCCTCGGCCACGCGAATATAACACTCAGACATTCTGCACTCACCCAGTCAATACAACTCTGCGCCAACGGTCACTCAGCGGCCTTGTTCACCGCGCTGGTCAGATACACTTATCCCCGCACCTATACGAGCTTTTAACACACTGCACAAACAACCCCTTATCTACCAAACAAATCTGGAGCTGAGATCAGAAACGTGGCATAGCATTGCGTTTATTCTCCATCACCTCCTGCTACACTTCACTGCGCTGTGCTAACGTTAAATGAATGGCCCTGAGCTCCGCGCTCTTTCCACGTTTTCCTATTTTTCCGGGCCTTTTTTAATCGATAAGACGAAGATACTTGCAGCCGCCCCTCTGTTTACGCAACAAAAACACAATTTCAGTTGTTATATTCCCACAGAACAGGACACCGCTCGCGATTATTAGCGCTAAATACACGGCGCGCATATACACACAAACACAAAAAAACGCGCTTCTTCTTCCTCCCTGCCTTACATTTCCATCAAAATGGCCGCCGCAACGGTCTCGTCGGACCCATGGCGTCATCGCTCGGATCGTACCATCGTTGGCTGTTTATAGGGGGACGTGTATATATTTTTCATTTTTTAAATGTTAATAATATTGTGAATTTATGAATGTATGCGTTTACTTGGGTGATTTACATTTGTTAAAAACCTAAAATCAACAGATTGTCTTAAAGAGGCCGAAACAGGTAATAAAGCATTTATCTACCTCTTCACGATGTCCCAGTGGTCCGCGCCCAAATCCCGTCGTCCAATCACGTGTCAAAGTGCTTGCCTGTGTTTCGTGATGGTGAGACGCTTTTGTTTACATGAAACACTCACACACACACACAAACCCCAATCTATAAACAAACCCTAGCTTTAGGACAGCAAGCTAAAGGTTGAAAATTGGCCATTGCAAAATCCTGACCTGTATCCTGTAGACACTGTGTAGGCTGAATTGGACTTCACTGAATGACATCAGTGGGGTATCCCACAAAGCAGGATTTCTGAGTTAGTCAGATCATTTAAACCCCAAATTAAGCCAGTCCAATAGGAGCAGAACTCAGGGAGATTCCTATTGGAAGGCCATCAAATCTGGGCCTAAATTAGCTGGCTAATTGAGAAACCCTGCTTTGTGGATTATCCCTCTAGAAACTCCAGAGCTTGTGGTTTAAGTTATCTAGATAACCCTGGAAACCCCCTAGTTCTGTCTGATTCCAGGAGAGAATTTTGAGAAGCTTGTGCAAAGCTGCACCAAGGCCATGCCCCCAAATACTAACACTGTAAAGTTTTGATCTCTTGAAAATCTGATTTAATAAATAAGTCCTGAAATAAATTTTATGCAGCAATTGTTTAGAAAAGAGTGCTTGAAACAAAGTAGAACCAAGAAAAGGAGTGATATTTGAAATACTACTGAATATACTAGGGAAAACTCTGCATGTAACACATCCACATGGCAGTGAACACACACATACACACGCACACAGAGAGAGAGAGAGAGAGAGAGAGATGGACAAATTATTAACATAACCAACTAAACATATGGTATCTTGAAATGTGTGGAGTTGTGAAAAATTAAGTCTGTATGCATTTTGCCTCAACAGTACAACTGACTGGAATTCATTCATTCATTGTCTATAACATTCATTCATTCATTCATTCATTGTCTATAACAGCTTATCCAATTCAGGGTCGCGGTGGGTCCAGAGCTTACCTGGAATCACTGGGCGAAAACACATACTCACACATTCACCAGTAGCCAATCCATCTACCGTGTGTTTATGGACAGTGGGAGGAAACTGGAGCACCCAGAGGAAGCCCATGCAGACATGGGGAGAATACACCAAACTCCTCACAGACAGACACCTGAAGTGGGACTTGACCCCACGACCCCAGGATCCTGGAGCTATGTGACTTCAACACTACCTGCTGCACCACCATGCCATCACTTTTGGGAAACTGGGCCCATTTATTTGTCTATCTATTTATGTCTATCTAAAGATACTTATATAGCGCCTTTCTAGACACTCAAGGACGCTTTACAATCCACACTGCTCAGAACGCTCAAACACACACAGGAAGCCAAATGCGCACAGAAACAAACGTCCACCTGGAGGACTGCATCAGGCACTAGGAATTCACCCAGAACAGAGTGCCAATCCATATCTGTGCACACACATATTCACTCACACAAACAGACATTCTCATTCACATACTCACTCATTCAGTCACACACCAGGACAGTTATTAGAGAAGCCAATTCACCTACCCTCCATGTTTTTGGACTGTGGGAGGAAACCGGAGACCCCGGAGGAAACCCACACAGACACAGGGAGAACATGGAAACTCCACCCGGATGGGACTTGAACCCAAGATCCCAGCGCTGAGAGGCGAACATGCTAACCACTAAGCCACTGTGCCGCCCATGTGTGTTGATAATTCCACATAACTTCTATTTGTCACAGGTCTTATGTGTTTAATTATTATTAATTATATATTAGATTAATTATTAAATAATTGAAAAATTGTCAAAAAAGTACAGATTAAGTACAGATTATGAATGTAGGTCTTTTTACATGACAGAAAACAAGAGATATACAAGAGAGACATTGAACAGAAAAAAGAATAGTAATTGGTATTTCTCAAAGATTGTCAGAAAAGGCCGGAAAGGCATATGTACTGTATTCCAATATTTAGTTGTAGTGTTATTTCTTGTTGCAATTCATATTACAGTCAGACAGTATAAATGTTTCTAATGCACAATCATAAAATATAAAATGCAGTATATAAGATACAATCGTTATTATACAGAATACAGTTACAGAAATTATACAGTTAATGTTTATTTTTTCATTTGTTTTGTTTTTGCTCATTGTTTTTGCTATTTTTTTACTGCCTTTTATTCAGTGAAATGACTTGTTCAGTTACTGGTGTAACAAATTGTCACTGGTGTTACTGATAATTTGTCATAAAGTGTTTGATCTTAGTAATGAAATATTGTCTTTATTAAAAGTATGTTAAATTAAAAGTTAGAAAAATGTTTTTTTCTCTTTTTGGTATCTCAGTAATTTAATTTTCATGTTTATTGTAATTAAGGGCAGTAAGTTGGCACAGCAGGTAGTGTCGCAGTCACACAGCTCCAGGTTGTGGGTTCAAGTCCTGCACACACAGACAGGTTACTGTCTGTGAGGAGTTTGGTGTGTTCTCCCTGTGTCCACATGGGTTTTTTCTGGGTGCTCCGGTTTCCTCCCACAGTCCAAAAACACATGTTGGTAGGTTAACTGGCGACTCAAAAGTGTCCATAGGTGTGAATGTGTGAGTGTGTGTTGCCCTGTGAAGGACTGGCGCACCCTCCAGGGTGTATTCCCGTCTTGTGCCCAATGATTCTGGGTAGGCTCCAGACCCACCACGACCTTGAATTGAATAAGCAGCTACAGACAAAGAATCAGTGAATATTTATTGTAATTAAATAATAAATTGTTCAATTAGAATATAATAAATGAAGTTTGCCTTTAAGTGTAAGAAATTGTAAAGTGTGAAAAAACAACACATACAATTTCTTGGTGGATGTGTAAAAAAGTACTTTGATAACATGTTTATATAAATTCAAATTTTTTAAATTGAAATTTGCAGTGAAATTAAATAAAAAATATATAAATTATTGAAAAAATATAAGGCTTTTGTGGAAGTTGTGGCCTAATGATTAGGGAAGAGGGCTTTGGGCTGAAAGGTTGTTGGTTCAACTCCCAAGACCGGGAGGAAAATACGGGGCGGTGGGAGTGAAGGAACAGCACTCTCCTCCCCCCTCAATCCATGGTTGAGGTGACCTTGAACAAAGCATTTTCAATTTTCCATTAAAATATATACAAGCAGTTTGAAATTAAGCTCTCTTATTTGCAAATTTGACTACTGGAGTTGTTATTAAACTTTTAAAGTTGGTTTGGTTCTTGAACATATTAATTTGATTTTTTGAAATGTATCCACCTGAATTCCCACTCCAAATAGAGAATGACCCCTATTCAGCCAACAGCAGTTAAAGACAGCCAGTCAATACAAAGCTGATTTGCATAAATCACCCTTAAAGGCACAGTATCAAAAACAAAAATTTAAAAGGAAAAAGGCAGGAAATTGGCATATAAAATTAACTAATTCTGTTTGGATATGTAAAAACTGAACCTCATTGGGAAAATATAATATTGTGTGTATTTTTGATCCTTAAGTATACATTTTAAACTTGGTTCAATACTATGGACACAACACGTGAATATTTTTTGAGCATTTTAAAAATGTGTTATACACAGCCATACCATTATGACCACCTCCTTTTTTCTACACTGGTTGTCCATTCTTTCAGCTCCACTGACCAAACAGGAGGACATTGTAGTTCTACAAGTACAGACTGGAGTCAAACAGTTGCTTTGCATACTTTGTTAACTTCATTTCACCCTGTTTTAAATGGTCAGGAACCCCAGAAAGCAGATATGCTTTGAGTGATTGATCAATCTCAGAGCTGCACTGAAACTGACATGATGGTGGTGTGTTAGCGTGTTTTTTTTTTTAATATTCTTTACATTTACATTCTTTATATTTTTACACTTTGCCAAAACTTTGACTTTACTGGAATTCTGTGAAGCTGCTTTGTGACAACATCAGTTGTAAAAAAGCACTTTACACATAAATTTGATTTGATTTAATTTGTGCTGATATGAGTGGATCAGACACAGCAGTACTCCACCCCTCAGTGTCACTGCTGGACTGAGACTAGTTCACCAACCAAAACTAAAGTGTTCTGTGTCTACTGATGAATGACTAGAGCACAACAAAACAAAACAAATTGTGCAGCAACAGATGAGCTGCTGTCTCAGACTATACATTTACAAAGGGATGTAAAGGAACAACGTGGCAGGTATGTGTAAATGAGTGGACACAATGCTTAAAGTTTCCAGGTGCACTGATGTGTCTGATTCACTTGTACCAGTGCAACACACAATAACACAAAACTACAACATCGGTGGCACTGAAGCACTGAACAATGATCTATAATCATTAAGTGTAGAGTGCTCCTCTGTGGTCAGTGGAGCTGAGAGAATGGACAGTGAGTAGAAACAAGGAGGTGGTCATAATGTTATGGTTGGTTTATCTTTTAGTGGTAATAAACTATGACCCATAGGCTCAGTGTATGATCTTGTAGATGGTTTTCAATGATCTAAGGAGATTCTTCATCTTAAATGACTGACAGGAATATTTCTCATTGTTTATTGAATGGTCATTGGCCATTTTTTTGAGCAAAATATTTTCTTGAGACTGCAAAGACAGTTTTATACAGCTGGAATAATTTTATTGTGCAGTTCTTTGGGTTTCCGTTTTCACTCTGTATTTTCAGGTATCTCTGAAATGTCATAAGACAGACACAATAATCACATGGTACAATTACAATTCAGCTGTTAAGCTCTAAGACAATAGTTTCTGACTTGAAAGCTCCCAGCGTGTTTGCTGAAAGAGAAGCCTTAACAATGTGTATAAGTGTGTGGATGTAAAACACCTCTAATATAAATGGACAAAGCTTCACACTCTTCTTTCTCTCTACCTGACTGCTTTGTACCTCTGTCTGTGATCTGCTTTTATGACGTTCCTTGTGTTGAGCTGTGAGTTTTAGCAGGTAAACACAGGTGAGGCGTCAGTTTATAAATCTTGTAAAACAAGTTGCCAGTATCTTAGCCTATATCTTTGCCAGCATGGACCTGATGCTCCTCAAGATTTTCTTGTTTTCTTTGTAAGTATGCTCTCCTGTAGATGTTTAAGAAAGATTGGAAATGGATTTAATGTGAACAAAATTGTCTATATATTTGTAACCCAGGTCTTTCATCTTACCTGTTAATGGCAATGCCTTACATGCTCACAAGCGAGACTGGATTGACAGCTCACCTGCAGCCATTGCTGGTAAGCCTTTATGTGCTGTCTATAAATAATTAAGTGGTTTACCTGTATCTGCTCCACAGTTGTAGAAACCTCTATAGAAATCTGTAGTTTTCTATGAAAAATTGAAAATTACTTTTTATTTTATAGATATTTTGGCTGGAAATAAATGAAGGGTATTCTCTTTTGAACAGTACTATATTATAATATCTTTCACAGTGTGTTGCACAACGAATTTTGTGGTGGGAGTGTGGTAGTCATTGTAAGTTACTGTAGGCTATGGGTTTAGTTGCTGAAAGAGTAGGAATCAACTGGGAACTACACATGGAGGAAATGTGTAGGTGATTAAAAAAGTAAAAATGCAGTAATCTTTTTTCCTTTGCTTTAGAGGGGGATGTGGAATGCTTTTCTGAATATATGGAACTATGGATCCATAGAATGAGAATTGAGGGGCTGAGGCTTTGGCTTTCATCAGTTTTGAAGATTGAAGGTGAGGTACAGTATGGAGAGGATTGCATACAGGGTTGATTCCCTACAAATCTGATTCATACCCTATGAATGAACAAATCATAGATTTCAGCCTCTTCTCTAGTCAATCTAACATCCCTGGAGAGTGTGAACCATCATCTGTCTGCATGTGGGTTTGGCCTGCATAAATATCCTGACAGAAACTACATCTTCAGAGTCATGTACACTGGATGCTTTGTCAAGTTAGAGGTAAAGGCTTTCTGAATTATACCACCACTATGACTCCTGTTGTTGTGAAGTGAATTACAAAACAATCCCATCTGTTTCTTCTTTTTTTCCAGCATGGTCATTATGTGATTGCCCTGAATTTGGTGAAGAGAATAAGCCGTTTTGGAGGCAAGACACATAATTATGTGATGAAATGTCCTGTAGTGGAAGCAGCACTGAACAGAGAATATATTCAATGTGACCCTGATTTTATACAGGTACACTTTTGTAACCTGGACTGTTAGCATTAATACTAAGCAGCACGTTCAGTATTTAGTTTCTGGTTTGTTGTCTCCCTTTTAAATATATACGCTTACATTTTCAAAGGTTACCAGACAAATGCCATTGGACAGCTGGAACCATGAGGTAATGCCCATCACAAATTGATCAGTGTGTCATATTAGGTGAAACAGAGATAGCCTTCTGTGAAGAAAAGGCTAATATAGAATGTTTACTCATGAGATATTTTTATTTAGGCAGCATGACGATTAATAATGGTATCATTTCGCCTCTCAGCTCACTTGGTTTCTTGCCTTGAGAGGAAGTCTTGTGGTGGCCTTGGAAGACGCTAGTCTCATTCAAGTAAATGTTGATATTCAGAAACCATATATCACTGTTCAAGGAAGAAGGAATACAGTTCTTAGCCCTGTACAGGTCAGTGTATTATGTTACAATGTTGTGTATTACAGTAATACAATGTTGTATTATTAATCTTATATTTGGATCCTTTTAACGTTTAGCTTTAAATGTGGGATTTTCTGTTTTAATTTGTTAACAACGGCCTAAAAACAACACGGAAGTGATTCAATAAAGCAGGTGTAGTCCGCCATCTTGTGGTCATTAGGGTAAAATATTTTCAGTGTCCAGAGATTCCTGTTATTTTTTTGCTATTGTTTTTCATATCTTCACGTATGTTTTAAGACATTATTTTTGTTTGTTTTTAGGTTCTTCAAGCCGAGGGGCAGTTTTTACCTCTCAAGTTAGTCAGTGGGTATTATGCTTATAGCATGGAGGCTACATGCCCAAATGGTGGGTAATATACTTGACATATATCCCCCCATCAGATGTGCAGGGTATTAAGTGCCTATATAATGAATTTTGTTATCAATTTTATCAGCTACCCCTAGATGCACAATGTACGTTTACAGTTACTTAAAATTGACAATACTCATTCTTTGTATCAATGATGAGAGATCACAAGTAAACCACCAAACACATTTCTCAGCTCAGTAAAGCCTTGCACTCCAGTTTCCATGTTTATTCACTTTTCATAATATGGAATACCCTATTAAGTAAATTTGCACTAGCACTTATTACCCACTTTTACAGTTGTAAAATGATCATAGGTAGTCAGGTCTCCTTTCTG
The DNA here is from genome assembly GCF_029633855.1 of Hoplias malabaricus. NCBI lineage: Eukaryota > Metazoa > Chordata > Actinopteri > Characiformes > Erythrinidae > Hoplias > Hoplias malabaricus. The sequence continues at coordinate 51,182,789 of NC_089804.1, forward strand.
CACTGGCAGTTTAGTGTATGTTTGTGTGTCCATGTTTGTTAACCATGTTTATTTGGCTTGATTCTCTTATTCAGTGGTTCCACAATCACCTGAGGACACAGTGCTGCACATATACAAACGCCGCATGGGTTTGACCAAGAGGGGAGGCTATGATAACGAGACCCTGACGGTCATCAGCGTGAACATAAACCAGACGGAAACATTTACATGGTCTGACACCAGTAGCTTTGTGCAACTTATCATCCCCACTGCTTTTATTCAAAAAACAAAGGTGAATGAACACATCCTTCATCCAACAGATTTCCAATGTCTTCCTGTTGCATGTTATTATAGATATCATTGTGGGGTTTTTTTCTTTCCCAGAATTGCACTGATAAAGAGAATGCAAATCACCAACAGTCTGTTTTCAGAATAGATGCTGTGCTCAGTTTTAAAGAGACCAATAACAGTATGCTCTGGACACTGGAGAATACATCACCCTGTTTTGGTGAGTATAGCCCTGAGTCAAAAATTTCCCCCATTATCTGAAATCAGCCAAGACATGTTTGGTGTCCATAGTTTGTTTCATCAGTTACATTCAGTCACTAAAGACATTTAGTTCTTTTAGACAGAGAAACTTCCAAAGGTTAAAAAAAGTATGAACTGAGATGAGGATATTGCTCTATTTCTGCTCCATAGGTGGGTAACACTGACTTATTTTTGCTGTTTTGGATTAATTGTAAGAATTGGCATTTTTGCCTCCTGGGTTCCCCTTACCTGTTGCTGGTTCTAATTAATGTTTACAGTACTGACATCAAGTCTCATAGACATACACACAAACACTTTTTCTCTCTATCTCACTCACACACACACACACACACACACACACAGAGAGAGCTTATACCACTGGCCCAGTTTCATCTGTAACTCTCAGAAACCGGAATATAACACCGCTGTCAAGAAAGCTTGTGATCCATCGACACAAAATGTAACCGTTTCAACCACATAGCAACCCCAAAAAAACACATAAAATAAGTGTACATAGTGTTCCTTTAAGGTGGAATGTCTCCAGATTCTGAACTCAGATAGCAATGAATTTTGGACCAAACGTGGCACAACTGCTGTTCTCCTGTGGCCCACATTTGGGCTTGTCTCAAGGTGAGTCTTACTGTCTCAACTCAGCCACAGGTCCACCTTAGATGGGCTGGATATCAGGCGTGTTGTGGAACAAGTCGTCTTGCCCACACAACACATGGCATAACCCAACCCTGAAGTAACTCATGGTATAAGATTATCACACACGTACTTGAAACTGGGTCTGTGGTTTCTGACCCTGTGTGACATGCTATGTACATAAGACCAGCTTCAGTGTTGTCATCCAATGTCAGGTACAACTGTCAAATAATCTAAATTATTTGCGATTATTGTTATGATTAGGGATTCAATATGCATGGCATGATTTGGTGGGGTGTGTGCTGCAATAATTGTTACTTAAGCAGGTTAGCTTTGTTTACTAAATATTTTTGTCAGGTACTTCAATTTTGGCATGATTTATATAGATAATAAATTACTGACATCAAAATGTGATTGCTGATTGATTACTTGGGTTATAAAATTGTTGTGAACAATCACATATAACCTATAAGCTAATGACGTCCTCTGGATTTGTTTCAGACGCTAAAATACCTTCAGGGGAGTCTGAATCTGATTCTATAGCAACTGAGACTGAACACACTATTTCAAAACACACACTTGCTTATTCACAAACCGCAGTTGGACCACTGTTCTCTACCGAGGCTCCTAACATGGACCTGAAAACAACATCTCAGACTACCAATGGCATGCTGAAGAGTTTTGTTCCAACAATGCCCCCATATGTTACCAATACAGCAAACATGGATACAGCACCAACACAACATTTATCCATTACTTCCTTGGGTGCTCGGCCTGAACAATCTGTACATTTTTCTCATGTGAGAGAAACACTGTTAGTTACATCAGATAGCTCGTATCCCTCAGCCACAGACAACAGAATTACTACAACCACAGAGAGCAACTTTAACAAAACTTCACCATTCACTCCAGTGCCTTCTTTTACCAGAAGATTTAACACTGTGTTTAAATGGAATCTGGTGACATCACCGTCTTCTTCAGAGAAAGTTAATACACCACCGTTGGAGTCAAAGAGGATTATTGTCGCAAAGACAGATTCCAACATCTCTTTAAACCCTCAGCCTGCCTCCCTCAAGCCCCTCCAACTCAATCAATGGCATACTCAAAGATCCCTCTCTCCTCCTGAACCTGATGGTGTGTGGCACTCAACAGACACCAACCAAACAGCACAAAGTCACTCAGCAGAAGTGGAACTTACAGGCCTTTGATGGTATCTACCATTATTGTTATAAATAGATTTTTTCTTGAAAAAGTGCTCTGATTTGATGTAACATAAACAGTTCTAAATGAAACATTTATTTTGCTGTGATATTGCCCTTAATATTTAAGCTTAATTCTCAATATTCCCACAGTCCCAAACCACACGTTGGTAGGTGGATTGGTGACTCAAAAGTGTCCGTAGGTGTGAGTGTGTGAGTGAATGTGTGTGTGTCTGTGTTGCCCTGTGTCTGGCGCCCCCTCCAGGGTGTATTCCCGCCTTGCGCCCAATGATTCCAGGTAGGCTCTGGATCCACCGCGACCCTGAACTGGATAAGGGTTACAGATAATATATGAATGAATTAATTCTCAATATTGTACAGATTTCTTGGCCTTAATATTGTGTACTGTATCACTCACTAATAATTTCTACTGTTAAAGTGAAATCTTTGAAGTTGCATGTGATTAGCATGAAAATCCAATAAGACAAATATCAAAACTGCAGTCATGTAAGATCCATGGCTGTGACAGTGGAGCACACTGTGTATATAGTGCGGTAAGCTAGCTGTAGGTGAACTGTGTTTGTGTGTGTGAGTGTGTGTGCGTGTGTACTCTGCAAGGAGCAGCAGACCAGCAAATCTTCCACCATCAGATAAACAGCAAATAAAGCCTTTTGTGTTTGTGTGTGCGTGAGCGCACGCCATGGGTTTGTGATCACTGTGGCAGAAAACAGAATCACGCAATATCATGGCAACCACTGCCTGAAGGCACCTACTATGACCACAGAGCCCTTTAAAGCACTGTGACTTTTTATGTTCTCCTACAACTGCCAAAACCACTAAAACAAGCACACACTTCACAGCACGTGCTACTGCTGCATTTACTGAGAATGGAAACAGTGCAACACAAATGTGTAACATGATATCTGAACAGTGTTTACATGCTAGGTTTCACACACAGAGTCCAAATATAAACACCTGTATTTTTTTTTCTCTGCTTCCTTGTAGAGCCTTATGATAACCTCATGGAGGCAGTGCTTTCTTCCAGTGTGTATAGTCATATGAAAAGTCAGGCCACCCTTTGGTACTCTTTATTGTGCAAATTCACTTTTAAGTAAATGTTATTCACAATAAAGAATAAATATCCTTAAAAGAAGGATCACAAATATATCTTACCATAGCTATAGCTTTTTTTAATTCATCTTTTGTAAAAGCAGTCAGCTGCACTATGTCCTTCCAGGAAAGCTTGGATTCATTCATTCATCTGGTATTGCTTCATCCTGGTCAGGGTCGTGATGAATCCAGAGCCCGCCTGGAATCACTGGGTCTAAGGCAGGAACACATCCTGGACAGGGTGCTAGTCCATAGTGCATCACACAGTACTCACACACTTATGCCTGTGGACATTTTCACAAGTTCACTCAGCCATTTGACAAGCCAACATGTGTTTTGTATTACGGGAGATAACCAGCTTTCTGAGAATAAACCCCAGAAACACACAGGGAGAAAACATCACTTTTTCATCACAGTCACTCAAGGCAACGATTGAACCTAGGACACAGAGACCCAGGAGCTGTACCAACGAAATCACTGACATTATATCACTATATTCTGAGAGACACTAACATTCACTCAAGCAATTACACAAACACACCTCAGCAGCCTTCCTGAGGCACCTTCAACTGCCATGCAAATATCCTTCTCATGTACATGTAACACAGATAGGTCTGACGAGATTAGATATAAAATAAATACACGTGTATTAATATGAGGAAACGTGAAGCTTTCCAAAACTGGAGCTCAAAGTTTAATAGAAAATACAAAGGACTTCAGTCAACTATGCATGAACTTGTAGACCATCAGAACTGTCACCACCTGATACACAGTACTTTATTCTGGTGCTTCTATCCATCCCCCAGAGAAGACTATAGGACCTGAAATGAAAGAAGAAGAAGAAACCAAGTCTCAAGAATAGAAGGCACAGGGTGGATATGCTTTTATGACTCCTGTGTAATTTTATGTTCAATATGTTTTGTGCTCTTTCCCACTGTGAATATGAATAAGTATCTAACAATAATAATCCTTTGTAAAATGAATAACGCACAAATGTACTATTTTGTAAAATGTAGAATGATTTCCAGGAAAGCTTACATGAAAATAAACATTCGTGCAAACATCAGTGGCAGAAACATCATGAGAAAAATTATATATTTGACTAAACAAATCTAGTTGAGCCACAAGCCTATCTCTTTACAGTAATCCTGCTACAAATGGCAGTGACTAATAAAAGGGACATGTTTTTTGGATGGAGGGGGGGTTGTGAAAAGAAGGAAATATACTGCCCTTTTAGTATGAATATGAAAATTATTAAACAGAACGGCTGATATATTTTGCAGTGCCTTTTTAACAGACTCAATAGAACAGCAGCTGAGCCATGGCAGTATGTGAATGGGTCAGTAGATGGCACCAGACCCTCAGCACTAAGCACATTAAAGTGAACTCTAACTTCACAAACCGTGTGGGTTATGGCTGGTTAGGGAATTATGTTCTACTTTTCTTTTCGTTCAAATAAGTATAAAACACCAGTCACTGATGTACATGTATGTGCTGAGATTGTGTTGAGGAATGGCTTGGCCTGGACCTCAGATGGGTGCTTGGCTAATTTAGCTTTACTGCACAATTCTCCATGCTTCACTGCATTCAATTAGATTGCTGAAAGGGCAGACTGTTTTAATGTAATTCAGGCAGGAGATTCTTTTAAATTCTGAACATTTGGGAGAAGAACAGCATGAATACTATTGAACTTCACACCTATTAGACTTTCATTTGTTGGCTAAATATTGACCATAACTGTTCAAACTAATTTAGTTTTTGTAACTAAACAGTTCATTTGGGTAGATTTGACATTCATTGTAATTATACATCTGTGCATTTGTGTATTTGTCGTTCCAGGCCAAGCCGTAAATAATTAACAATAGGACACGGTGTAATAAATCTAGAGGAATGGGTGGGAGGCAGTCCTTGTGCTTTTGTTTGGCATCTGCTACATGAACTTGTGAACAGGAAACACAATATCGCCCGCAAAGTGCACCAATATCCCAGGCCTTTCATGTGGTTCTTCCAAGCCATTATATTTTCTGTGCTGGCCATTAACTGTCACTATCTGTTAAGCTTAAAAATCTCTTTCATGTTTTTTCTACCTCTTTCTTGGGTTGGACATATGGGAAGTGTTCGATATGCTACTAAGAGTAAATGTTGTGATTCTGCTAAGGCTTTGCCATACCTAAGTGTAATCAAAACGTAGACCGCTAGTTATGCTAGTAATCATATTTTGTCATCTTGAGCTAGTTTGCTACAATAGTTTGGTCAAATATCAAACAGATGCAAAATCAGTCAAGACATTTTTTGTGTGTTGTTCCTTTGTCTTCTCCGGAGCTATGCTAATGCAGCTAATAAGTATTAGTTTAGCATGTGTTACCTGCACAAATCATTACACAATGCAGTGGCTGCTCTGGGTGTTTCTACAACTTTATGGTCTATACGATCAAGATCTGGATTGAGGACAACTAATATCAACTCTCTAAAAGACCACCAAACTTGGAAGTGCCCTGTTTGCTTGACTTAAAGTTAAGAAAATTGTAACATCATGTTTTGTTGTTTTTATATTTGAAATAATAAAAAAGTGGGCTGGGCCAATGTCTATAATTTATAAATAATACACAATGCGAACAATTCACAATTGTTGATATAAACGACTTTATATCAACATGCTGTAAAATATAACATAGAGATTTATTTCCTTCTGCAGTTTATTAAGCCCTTTGTACAGCAGTGTCACTGTGTGCAGGGTTCAATCAGGAAGTGTGTTTAGAGAGGAGCAGGAACTAGAGATGACCAAGGCTCAGAAAGATCACAGTGAGGAGAAGGAGTCAATGAGGAGCGGAGATCACAGAGGCGTAGGACTCAGAGAGCAGCAGAGAACAGGCCTGTTCACACATGCACTGTAACTTTTCTTAACTTTTCTGGACTTCACACAGAGAGCTGTATGCGTCAAAGCAAATGTCCATAGCATTTGTACTGGACATTACCCAGACTTTGTTCTGCCAGCCCCAGTAGGACAAAGTCAGAGTAATGTCAGAGTGAGCCCATGTGTGAACAGAGCTGAAAATGTTCCTGAGAAACACAATGAATTCATACTATGCCTTACAGGTAATGCTACACAGGCACCGCCCCATGCCTATAGCATGTGGAAAATTTCCAGCTCTGACACATGAAATTTTTGGCTATATACTCAATGTGTGTAAGGACGACTCTGGAAAATGTCAGGACCTAATACTCAGAACAAGATTCAGAGAGAAGCAAGCAGGATTCTTCATTCGGAGAGGAGCAGGGCTCAGACGTAGGAACAGAACTCAGTGAGGAGCAAGGCTCAGAGAGAGGGAGAGAGAGAGAGAGAGAAGCTGGCAGGGCTTTGGTGGTTACACTCTGCCTCTTCATCTCACTCTCTGGGTAATTACAGAATCACGGGTCAACCATGCATGTAACCACGGTTACGTCGCACAGTAGCAGATGTGCTCATGGCATTATCGGCTAGGAGCATGAAGGTAAACAAAAACAGATGCAGCTGGTTGCTAGGGACATTCGCCAAACTTGTGCGCTCCTAATGGTTCCCATGTGTGGGAGCAGGGCTGGAGCAATGGGTTGCAGGCAGCAAAATGGCATGTTTGAACCATGCCCAAAGCACTCAATGGGAAATTTGTGAATGAGATTAATGCGGGTGTTTTCTTTTTTCATTTTCTGTTTCTTTTTTTGTGGAGGCCTCTACTGGCTTCATGCCTTGCTTGGTGAGTGGGGGCTGACGAAGCGTTTTCATCTGTGCCTGAAGCAGAAACATTTGGATATACCGGAGCTCAGAGCTTCATTTTCATGTTTATCAGGGCGAGTGGGGAGAAATAAAAAATAGCTTTAAGCAACTTTACAGACTTCTGTTATGCTGTTTATATAGACTGCTTTTTCACTCTGGTATGGCAATAAGTTTTGTGTTGCTCTTTATTGTTTGTTAACCAGTACAATGCAAGTTCTGCATCAGACAACTGTGCCTCTGGTCTAAAGGTTGAGAGTTAGTGCACCTATGATATGGGCAAGGAGTTCCCTACAGTACACTATAGATGTTGCCTGTTCTGAGCTGATGTCCAGGTTTCTGAACTGATCTAGCATCTGTCCATTATATTTTGTGAGTTCTACACCATATATCTAGTGGACACAGACAAGCAATTGTTCATGCACCGTTCAAATCTCCATAAAGCAGTGTGAAATGAAATAGTTGCGCGACATCTTACACTCACTATGCCTAATTGTAAACATAGGTTATGTATAAGAATGGCTCTGCATTTTCTAGAGTGATTGAGTTTCATCCAGTATTTTTGGGATAAGATAACATCAGTTCCTGACCTCGATAATGCTCTTGGAACATTTCATCTTCCTCTCATTTTAGAATAAATATTTTAGGCGCAGGTGTCCAAATATTTTTGGAAGTACATTAGCTGCGTTTCCTAGGCCTGCTCTTAAGACTGATGGTTTTGTGTGGTTTTAACTCTGATGCCTGATGTGTGCGTGACATCGCACAATGTCTGGGAGGTCCCTTGTTGGACCCTGGCCAAGCCTGGAGTCCAGATGAGAGATGAAGGAAGGGGGTCAGTTTCTGTGATATCCTGTGTGTGTTCACCATCTGATTACCGCATACAGCCTGATCCCTATGTGTTTGTGTGTGTGTGTGTGTGTCTGTGTGTTTAACGGTTGACACAATATGTGATAAATTCTCACAAGCACAGCTTTAAGACTTTTTCTGTGTAATATTGTGAGCAGTGAGTGGGGCTATGTCTGCTGTTTGTGTTGAGCAGAAATGAACCATGGCTCCTCAAGTCTATACCACCCCCCACTCCCTTCCCCACTCTCTCTCTCTCTCTCTCTCTCTCTCTCTCTCTCTCTCTCTCTCATTAACCACAACTGTCAGATCCTCCAGATGACGAGCAATTAAACCAGATAATAAACACTCACCATCAATCCCTGTTTGTTTGTTGTTGTTGCTGTTGTTGTTGTCAGTGGCGGGGGGCTCTTCTCATGCCACCTTGGTGCTAACTAGTACCTTCTGTACTGCACCGGTAGCAGAATTAGTCTCTTTCCCATTCTCTCTCTCTCTCTCTCTCTCTCTCTCTCTCTCTCTCTCTCGCTCTCTCAGCCCATTGCCAGCTCTAGTGAAAGCTCTGACTGTTTGGTGTAAAAGGCACAAGGCAGATAATAAGGGCCGCTGAATGTTAACAATTAGATCTTAATCAGAGCCAGTGCGCCAAGGCTGCTCTTTTATCCCCCAGCCTGAGAGAAACGCAAACAAAGAGCCACAAACTGCCAAGATAAAATACTACTTCTGAATAATCATGTCTCTCAGCTTCCAAAAAGCCACGTAAGCCTGCGCAAAGATGAGCCGCTGTGGAGGCTCCAATGTTTGCTCATGTATTAAAACGATAAAGACGACCTGGACTTCACTAACCAGCTGTTTCTCCTCCGTGAGAATGAGGTGGCTCAATGACAGATGCAGGGACTTCTCTGGACTATCGCCTACGCTCTAATAAATAAATAAATAAATAAATAAAACAGAGAGAAAGATGTTCAACTGTCACAGGGGTGTCCCAAAGGAATTGGACGGCCATCCATTTTGTTAGAGAATGCAGCTCCACTGTTCCTCAGCCCAATGCTGGCAGGCTTTTCTGACAATGTAGGACCTGTATGTTTCCCTCTGTTTGAACAAAGTGCACCAGAAGAATATGATTTAAACTACATGCCCACCTCCACCCCACAGATCATTATAATGCTGCAATTCAGTGTCATTTCTGATTTAGAGCATATTATATTTCAGGTGGTCTCCAATATCTTCAAATATAAACCACGCCAAAGTCCCAAAACAGTGGAAAACTTTTCTCTGACACAATGGCAAAACACACAGCCATATATATCCATTACAGATCAGCGCTGGAGTGCCAGGAAAATACGTACAAAAGGGCCAGGTTTAGAAGAAGGCCCTGAAAAAAAAAATAAAGCAGTGAAACATCTGATTTCCCTTGACCATGGAAAAATGTACGTACCCTTGTTTTGAAAGCAAATTTCCCTCAAAAACACTTTGGAAACTAAACAGAATCGACAATCATGAGATTTATTGTCTTTTCATCCTTTGTTTTCAGCAGGGTGTGTTTGTGACTTTGCCATGGAAACTCAGGATTATTTACTCTTGGTGCCGGTTCACAGTAACCTTCCCTTTCCTGACCAAACAACAAAGGAAATACTGGGTCAAGCGTCTTCCCGCTCACACTATCTGGTAGATTCTGTCTCGGTTTCAGCATGTATATACAAACCTTAATAATGGTGTGGTTAAGAGGCTATTTTTGAGCTTTGGTGGCTGAAAGTCTTCAACCCAGATGAAGCGCCATCCTGTTTGGGCCCACCTTGCTGTGGCTGGAGACACTTGAAAAATAGGAAACTCAGTAACTACATCTTTCATCTAAAAGCACACCCCACATCCTTGACATCAGAGTCAGCCGTCAGAGTGCCGGTCCCAAACTGTGTATTCTTTTCATATAAAAACAGGGGAAGTGTGAGGGTCTTGAGTGACAAAAGGCCATTTTTCTGCGGCAGTGTCAGTGTGAGGAGCTGATGTGAGTGGATGTGGCATGGTGACTGGGAGGCAAGCTGGTTGTTTGTGGGTTTTTGGGGGGGCGGGGCTGTGCACGGTTGTAGGGGACAGTATCTGCTGAGAAAGTCTAATAGCTGGAGATGCCCCTCTGACATTAGACGAGGGTCTGTCGGAGGCCGCGTGGACGTTGTGTCTGACAGCTCACTGCAGGCCCTGCGATGAAGAGAGGAGAAGTGCAGCACATTCTGAAATGTTTTGTTCTGTGTAGACATTTCATTGCCTGGAGTACAGAATGAGGGCTGGTGGAAGCACTAGATGGAGACAGTGAGGTTTTGAAGAGCGAAGACTGTTTTGTTGACAGCAAGTGTCTTTAGAAAACCCTTGTTCTGCAAGACTCCTGTGCTTGGGACTTTGTTCTAGGAACAAGCTTTAATTGATAAAGAACATGTATTATTTGGAGGATCTTTAAGGGTGCGCTTTAAAATAAATGAGCCAAATTTAAATATAGCATTTTTCAGTATATATATATATACTCATCATTTAAACTCCACAGTCTTCTCTGTGTTGTGTGTGGCCTGGTAACGTGTGACTTTTATTGGTAAAGTGTGTTAGATATGTCTATTAATGAGTTTAATATGTACGGTATGTCCATATAGAAGATTTCTTGCCTCTTGCTGGCTTCTGAACATGCCATTAAAATCAGAGTGACACCTCAGAGCTCCAGTGGACTCAGACCACCCCGTACAGCCCTCCACCTGCTACGAGGACAACAGTCAAGGAAGAATCCTCATGAATATTGTCTGAGTATATGTACTTTGTCTGAATCTGACCAACAGACTCTGTACAAGTTGAAAAAATATGTGACAATCAAAATAAAAATGGAATAAGCCTGAAAGCATGAGGTGAGCAGAAAGAGCTTGTCACAATTAAAGCAACTTAATGGCTGGAGGTCCCTCGATAGATCACATACAATTTACATCAAGAGTCGCTCTAATAAAGACTTTTTAAAACTTAACATTGAAATTCAATTAGGGTGTTGAGTGCATAACCAAAGCCGTGAAAAATGAACTCATAGGGGGGGTCCTTTTCCAGTTTTGCCCTGAGGCAAAAAGGCCCATTAATTTAATACATTCCCTGTTTTTTCACATGCGCATTTCTAGGGTACACTGCACATTTCTCAACCAATGTATCTAATACAGAGTCAGAGTAAGCCAAAGGTTACATTAAATCTAACAGGAAAAAAAAAACACAGAAAGCGACTAGACCACTTTCAATCAGCCAGGCATGAAAAATGACCCAGCTGAAAAACAACAGAATATTTTTGAGACTCATTTATTGATTTTACACAGAATAGTTTTAGCTGGAGCTGTTGTTGATACAGTGATTTAAATATACAGTACATAGCTGGCTCATCTGACATTTCTTCTAGAATGAAGTGTATTAATGGTTTAAGCCTCTTTTGTTCTGCAGTAACTGTCTCTATTCTTTCAGGTTTTATAATAAATATAAAGAACGTTGCTGTAAGGATTTGCTGCCACTCAGGCATTAGTGAGGTCAGCTACTGATGTTGGATGATTAGTTCTGGATCACAAAAGCCATTCCTGTTCAACCAAATGTAGAGCTCCCGTTTCATTTTATGCTTAAGCATGCTGGTGGCGCAACTGAACATGTGGCCACCATGGCTAGATACTGAAGCTGAATTCACACATTTTACTGCAATAACAAACAATCCACAAACAATCCACCTTAATTAAAAGGTCTGTTTATGTGAGTGGATTTTTTCTCTTTTCTCACACCAGTAGATGAGAAGCTTTTATTCAACTCCAAAGCACAACAAAGCAGAAAGGTCTTAGCTTGGCATCTCAAAAGGGGGAAGCTAATCAAAGCATTAGTCATTAACAGCAACTTAGCAAATGTAAGTTTACATGAAGGTCAATCCACTCCACAACGTGTAATGAATTATATGGCAATTACAGCAGGAGGAAAGTTGTTGTTTGTTGGTCCTTGTGTGGCCAGTAATGACAAGTGCAGGTCAGCAGCGTTTGAGAGAGAGTCCCCTCTCCCCTTCTCCAGTGGTCAGCTAATTATGTGAAGTGTGTTTGCTGAGCCACTGTAGATGGGAATTTGTTTGTGCACAAATTGATCACAGCTCCTCTGCCCTGCTTCTGACCGGTTTCTGGAACTCGAATGCAGGATTTTTGTATTTGATCCTGTCTGGACTGCAGATGTTTTCATTCTACGACTTTTATAGAGGTTGTGGTCAAAAGTGTTTAGATGCGCCTCATGGAATTGGCTTGTAAGACACTTTTTCACCCAATCACTCACGTTCCATCAAGCATTTGTTAACGTATTCACTCACTACATGTTCTATAAGGATTGCTATTTATTTCTTTACAGCGATGATGTTGTTGTTCTGTGGTGTAATGTAATGTAAAGGTGCTACAAAAAGTTAATAGAGAGATTACATAGCAGAACCACGTTTGGGTCCATAAAGAACTGTGTTTGTTTAAGAGATGTTTGAGTGTGAAGAACCTATAAAAGGTATAAAATTCTTCACTTGATTGGCCAAGATGGTTCAAAATGGCTCTGGAACCAAAAGTGGGTCAGTGTCACAGTCACACAGCTCCAGGGACCCGGAGGTTGTGGGCTCAAGTACCACTCCAGGAGTTTGGTGTGTTTTCCCTGTGTCTGTGTGGGTTTCCTCCAGATGCTACTGTTTCCTCCCCCGGTCCAAAAACACACGTTGGTAGGTGGATTGGCGACTCAAAAGTGTCCGTAGGTGTGAGTGAAGGATTGATGCCCCCTCCAGGGTGAGTTCCTGCCTTGCGCCCAATGATTCCGGGTAGGCTCCAGACCCGCGGTGGCCCTGAACTGGATAAGAGGTTACGAATGAATGAATGGAACCAAAAGTGGTTCTTCTATCTATCGCTCAAAGAACCTTTTGTAACACCTTTATTTTTAAGAGTGTAGGTTATATCTGACAGATATTTACTGCACTATACCATACATTTAAAAGAGTTAATAATAACCAGGCCCTCTGCCCCCAGTTTTAAATCACCACCTCTTATGATTTTTTCTCTCAGCTCGGCTACTGCTGGTGATTGTTTGCAAATTAAGGCAAAAAAAAACAAAAAACAGTGCATTTTCACAGGTCTCTCAAAATGAGTAAACACAAGCTGAAGAACAGAATAAATTGTACACACAGACATGGGTGAAAAAATGGGTGAGAGTTGTTAGATGTGAACCGTGTAAATTATACATGAGCAAACTATGAACATAGCGCCGCTTTTCCCTATTTCAGCACGCATTTTTCCATTTGTCTCTTGTTGCTAAATTTTTTAACGGTTTTTCACATCAGACTGATGCTACTTATAATTACCAACTTTACACCAAAATCGCATCTGACAAGAGTTGGTTTCTGAAGAACATTTCCGAGAGGGAGGAGTCACCTGGGCATTGAAAGAGTGAGAGTTGTTTAAATATTACATGCCCTGCCTCGGAATAGTGACAAAATCATTTGAATTAACAGAAAAGATGTGCGGCCCTAATTGAGAAAGGCCTGATTTATTTATACCTATTTAGAGCGCTCCTCTCAGTTCCTGTGAGTTGACAGCCCGTCTGCAAACACATGCATTTTTCCCTGCTCCATAAAAAAGGCAGAAGAATTTCTGAGTGCCTGAGCCTTATTTATTTATTTTAAAACAGAAGGATTCTTCAACCTTAATCCAGTTTTGGCCATTTGGAGTGGGAATAATGGATGGGGCAAGCATGTATTTTTAATGGCTGCATGTTATGTGGGAGATAAACATGGTGTTTGAGATGTTCTCTCTCTGCTGAGCTGTGTATTCCCATTACGCTGCCCTACTGTACAGGAGGCACAATACAACAATTTCAACTCAAACACTAAAAACCTCGGACTTTCTATCATGTTCTAACTGGCGTGTGGACTTTTACTTGAAGCTGCAGCACTGCCCAAAACTCATCTTGCGATAATTTAATTTCCTGCTTTGAAATAAAAGTTATAAGAAGATTAAATCTAAGGTAATGCACTTGCAATAAAGAGGAAATGGACTACTCGCAAACATGCAAGAGCTGGTAGAGAAGCTGCTGGTCTTTTCAGAATAATGCCCCAGAGCCCAGTGTTAATGAATGTGGCATTATTTGTTTTAACTAATTAAGGTGTCTCTGTCATTTCTGGTAAAACATTAGTTATGAGTCAACTGTATAAATTGTTTCAGTGTCATTATCGTTATTCCATGTGACCTCAGTTGCCTCCAGAAATTCATCACTTTCCCGAGACCGTCTTTATGATACACAAACAAGTAAGTGCCTTTACAGCCTCCTCCTCCTCCTCCTCCTCCTCCTCTCTGGCCTCTTTGGATTTTGCAGAAGTTTGAGATGAGAACATCTTCAGGTTGACTTAAAGTAGTTAAAGTAATTCACATGCAATATGGTGCACTAATTTTGACCACAGAGACTAACTACAGTCCTACTAATAATGTGTTTGGGCCCATTTTTAATAAGTCATCATAATTACGCTGAGAATTTGATTGGGCATCTGTGCCCAGGAAGATGAAATATGTTGTGTGGGCTTGATGGTAAAGGATATTGCTTGCTGTTCATACATAATTGAGCGATCTTGAATGTCAGACCTGTGGGAGCAAATGCTGGAAAAAGCATCAGTGCCCCCCACCATTAGGTACACAACAGCTCCAGAACACTGCATGAGTGTGTGGGAAAGACATATGTCACTGTGTATCTCAGAATATACTCTAAACATCCCCTTTAGCGTTTTTTGAGGCATTTTCGACTTATTAGAAGTAATGTTACAGAAAAACTTACTGCATGTATTCTTGTCTGTTTCAATCACGTAGACCTCAAAGCATATTCAAGTCTATTCAGTTCTGTAGAGTGGTGTCACAAAGCAGCTTTTCAGGATTCCAGGCCCTAGCCCCAGGTGAGCTTCACTGAGGTGACTGTGGTAGGAGAAACACCCTCTGAACCTGAGGAAGAAACACTAACGAATACTCAGAACAGGGACCCATCCTCCTCATGGTCAGAGCAAAACAGCAAACCAAGGAAGATGAAATTATACAGGACAAGCTCAAAAATGTCCTGCACCCAATCATTGGGGTTACACACTAACTAACCTCCAAACCACACTGGCTTCCCTGGTGACTTACCTCCAAATAATGCATGATCAGTGCTGCAAGTTCCAAATGGTCTGTACACACTACAGCAACAACACTATGTATGAAGAAAAATGGAGTTCCAGTGCATGTACGGCAGTCTATAATATCATACCGTGAGCGTGTCAAGAACTGTTGTAAGGATCAGATTCAATAGGCCAGAGATCAATCAGCATTTCCAGCTGGAGAATATCTAAAGCCAAGTTTCAACAGTCAGTCAGTGGCCATGAACGTTATGTAGGACACGGGGAGTAAAGCAATATGTAACTGTATCACGTATTTAGAATGCAAAACATAAACCGTATTCGTATACAGTTATAGTATTCAGAATACAGTTTCTCATGGAGCTGGCACCAAACAGCCAGTAGAGAAATGCATTGCCTTTGAACAGACAGTATTTCCATTATAAAGTATAAAATGAGAGCGTAACACAGTGCCAATTTGCTTTCTGTGTCCAGGGACTCCTCTTCCAAACAAAGCATCTTGAAATTATATAGATTTTTTTTTTGCTCTGGGTAAAATTGTCTTACGTTTCATCGACTGAACTTCTTTACATTTGAATCAGCTCAACTGAATCAAATGATTCGTATGATAAACTGAAGACCTAGACCGTGAAGAACTAAAAAAGTAAGAAACCCTGTGTTTCATGTGATGATTTGGTAGTTTCGTTAAATTTTTAATGTCATACAAGAGGTCATATACAGAAAAGAATGCATTCTAGCCAGACTTCTAATCCTGTTTGGCAGTTTATATTTCGGCCCTCTGATCGACATTAAACGATACTGCGGTTACATTCGAGTCTCCCCCACCCAATATTAATAGGGAACCTCTACGATAGTGGGGAAACTCAGTTATAAACTCTGCGTTTTTAAGGTGGAGCGTTGTGTTTAAGGGGAAAAACGACAGTTGTTTGTACGTGGCTGAAGTTTAACTAGGGTGACCAGATCTGAGATTGTGAAAAAGAGAACACGTCGCGGGGGAGGGGCGGGGTTAGTGAAGAGCTGCCGTTGTATGCTTAGCTGAACCTATGTGTGCTTTTAGGTCCTTTACACCTTTATTTACTACACAGGGGAGAACATGGGAATTTCTTTTTTAATTCATCCGAGAACTTACATTTACCTTTCGGCATAGCTGCTCGAGATGAGGGTGGGTACATGAGCTTTGCCTGAGGTAAACAAGGACTACTGACGCTCAGACTGACCAATTAAATGTTTACAGAGAAGGTTATCGACCAATAACGGTAGCTCTAGAGTCAGATCGTCCAATCCGAAGATTTTAGGCTACTTCACCCACGCCCCCTTCTCATTCAAGCGAACCAATCGGAGTAGGGGAGGGCGGGACTAGTTTGTGAACGAAACGCTTCTCGAAGTTCTATGTAAGCTTTATAGAAAAACAAAATCCCGGACGTTTGTGAAATTCCGCCCGGACATTTTTTTAAGTCTAAAAAAGAGGACATGTCCGGGTAAAAGAGGACGTCTGGTCACTCTAGTTTAACTTGTCTACCTTGCGCCCTGTTATTCTTGCTATGCTTCTGACCTACCATATCCTGAACTGCATAAAGGGTTACACACCAAGAATGAATGAATAAACATGTCACATACTTCTATTTATGAGACAAAAACGAACTATGTGTGAATAAATCAACAACTTTTGGGGAGAAAAACTTTAAAGGCTCAGATCTAAATGTTAATTCAGTTAAGTGTTCCTCATAGAACCCTTACATTCAACTTAAAATGTGAATGGGACAGGTTTGGAATGCTGTAGTGATGGGTTTTGTGACATCACAAAATCATTCAATTCAAAACAGGCTGTTTTTTCCACTTAGGTTTTACTTTACGAACTGGGAGTGGCACCTTTTAAATAATTCACCTTTCAAATATGGCTTTTCAGGTGAGTTCATCTTATAAATATATACTCACATGTATATTTATACTACGCTCCAAAAATTATTTCTTGAAAGGAGCTAAATTGTCTGCAGTGCCATGAGGAAATTTAATTTAGAAATTTTCTAACTGTCTGAAATAAATGTCATGTATAAGTACTGTCTATATTATATCAATACTTTATCAATATGTTAATACTTTTTAGTGTAACTGAGTCATTACAAACCTACAGGACTAGAGTGCAGGATTGCTCTAAAAAAATCCTGTTGGCAACAAATCTAGCTTTTACGCTGAGGCCAAGCCATGATGTAAGAGGCTTTGGTTAGACTGAGAGAATGTTGCTGTTTTTCAGGCTGTTTGTACGAACTTTTATCCCTTCTGACTGCCATTTGATCTCAGGATCTGAGTTATTTTCCTCTTGTGTGAGAAGTACTCCATTTACTCAGCCTCGGCTCCATTTCTCACTCCCCCCACTGGCCTCTTACACTGATGTGCCTTCTCAGGAGGTCTGGATATGAGCATCGTCTATAAAGAGAAAACCTGACTGTGTAACTCAATGAAATGCAGGAGGAGACAGGACGCTATTTATTTCCTTTTGAGTCTTGGGAAGGAGATAAATGGGCTTACTGTCGCACGAGCGAAGAGCCAGCTTCATATTTTTGACGTTTTTGTGTTTAATGTGTTATATATTTTATATGAGCCATCTTTATGCACCCCCTTTTTGCATTTTCTTTTAAAGCTCAAATGCAGTTATTGATGCGCTGGCTCCAGTACATTATGCGTTATTTGTTAGCAAGCACCATTTTTGCATATTGACAGTAACAAGAAAATGCATGTATGGAAACTCTAATATAAATTGACTTATGTTTAGGGGCTGGGTTTCTGCACACTAAGCTCTTCTACAAGTAATATATAGTTCTTTATATTGCTAATCCAAGCATGTGGCTTTTAAGAGTCCAACTTGATAAAAGAAAGGCGTTTAGACCTCAGGCTCCTAAAGACTTTTATCTTGTGTAGCTGCTGTGACAGATAGCTTCTCTTTCTATTGCATCTAAAGTGAAGGAGTAGAGCAGGGACGAGTGCAAGGAGAGAGCTCCTTAAGGAGCTGCTTATATTGGTTAGTTGTAAGATAGAGCAGGTTCTTTTTCCATTATGAAATATTACAATGCTTCAAACCTTTGAAAAATAGTAATTTGATAATGCAGTCTAACAATGTATAATATTCTGTGTTAATCTGTTTGTTGGTTTATTTGATATAAATCTATAGTTGTATAATAATCCTGTAGCGATCTATAGTCATTTGTCTTCAGGATTCTTATAGGCAGCACAGTAGCGCTACAGATTTGCTGCAACACAGTTCCAGGGCCCTGGGTTTGAGCCTTGCCTTAAGTTACTGTCTATGATGAGTTTAGTGTGTTCTCCCTGTATCTGCATGGGTTTCCTTGGTGGACTGGCTTTGTGAACTGGTCAACAGGTGTGAGTGTGTGATGCCCTGCGATGCACTGGCACCCCGTCCTGGGTGTGTTCTTACATTACACCCAGTGATTCTGGATGTGCTCTGGACCCACCGTGACCCTGATCAGGACAAGGAGGTTACAGAAGATGAACGAATGAATGATTCTAATTGAAATCCAGTTGTAATTCTTTTTCTCCTAGAGGAATGTATTTTTGTGTGGGTAATTTTAAGATAATTTTACATATGCAGAATAAACTACAAGGACAAATATATTACTAAGATCACCTGCTGAATGCAAAAACCCAAACACCCCAGGTCAAATGGCATATTGCATTGATTTTGCAGTGTAAAATAAGCAAAGTAGAGCACAGTTTATATTTATCTATTGAGTGTTACACATTGGTAAAAAAAAAAAAAAGACACACAAGATCTAAAATGTATCATTAGTTCTCCACAGGCCATTTTATGTTTGTTAAATTAATAATCCTAATAATAATAATAAACATTATTTCTTAAAATCAGCATCTGTACTTCACACCAAAATACAAAAAAATTCTCATTGAATTTTTGAATTTTTTTAATGCAACTTAAACTTGACAGCAGGCAGTGATTATCCGAAATGTATTCCTGAACATTGTTTTTACTGTACGTACTGAAGACGCCGTGTTGTGTCTTCTTGGCTGTACAGAGACATATTCAACAGCCCTCTGCTTGTGATTCATTATTATTCGAGGTCAGTAAGATGACTGGCTGGAGCTGACCTTGAGCAGGACAGACAAAGTGGAAGTGCTTTGTTTTTGTTTTGATGCTTGGATCTGCCACTTAGACTTTGGGCTTTAATAAGAACCATCGTCCACCTCCGGTTGAACTTTTGTGTCCAAGCTGACAGGGGCGTTCACATCACTGAACTGGTCATGGTTACTACACACAGTAGGAGAGAATGTGGGGCCAGTGAAAAAATGTAAAAACTGACCATTTGAATTTTACATGTGTATTTATACGACAACAGAAAAACAACAGTGGTCCCTTTAGATTATCAGTCACATTATATGGTCAAATATTTGTACACCTCCAACTTCTGAATTAAAGGCTTTTTATATGGAATTTGTTTCCTGTTTTAATTGGACACAAAAGCATTAGTAAGGACAGGTACTGATGTTGGATGATTAGTTTTGTATCAAGCGCAAAGCTCATACTACTCATCTTCAGCAATTGCATTGGCTTCCTGTTGAGTCTAGGATTAAGTACAAAATTATTCTTCTACATTTTAAGGCACTACAGGGACTGGCTCCTACATTTCTCCCTGAGCTTATTCCTTCATATTGTCCCTCTCTTTGTCTTTCACCCCTGGACTTTTACTAAGCCTTCTTTTAGACTTTCTACTATGTGTGGTCAATGTTTGAACATAGCTGCCCCCAAACTTTGGAACTGTCTTCCTCCTGTTCTTTGTGACAGTTAGACCCTGTCTCACTTCAGATCTCTGCTTTTGTCCCTACATTTTTTGTTTTTTTCAGAGCAATTGCGGTGTGTTTAAAAAATGTTTGTTAAGTACCTTTTCACAAAAACAAACTTACTGCTTGTTGAATTATGGCTTTGTTTTCATAGGACCTGCTTTAGATGCTCTGCGATTTAGTCAGATTTCTGATGTTTTGTTGTTTGTCCCTAATAATAATGTAGTAAAGTAGAAATAGAATATTTCTATGTGCTTTATCATTTTTATCTCATAACAGGGACAGACTATGCTAGTAAAAGCCTGGGAACAGTAGAGTGGCTGGTTCTACCTCCTCCAAATGAACTCATCTCAAAAACACAACATGTTCAAAATGTCTTTTCAGTCTTAAAAGAGGTTTGTGTGGCTATTTGTTAGTTCTATTGTGTTTTGTTTTTTAAACAATGGTCTTTACTCAAGTTTCATCTCTGTATTTCATATCTGTTTACTTCCCCTAAAAACCAGTGTGAGGTGTCACATGGCAGCAGACGCTGCTCATAAGTGGAGCTAGTGACAAAAACAAACTATAGCTCCTGTCCATTCTCAATGCTGTGAATGTGGTTATTTTTCTTTTACACCGTGTGTTTTGAATACATAAAGCTTTTATAAGAGGTGCTTATAGACAGGCTCAAAGAGAACTGGGCTCTTACGCTGGGTTTAGATGATTTTAAAGGTGAAGTGGGAGGCTATGACTCTGTGATTTATAGCAGTGTTCTCTTCTGCTGGATTGATGCTATGCTTTCTTCGGGCCTCATGGCTTTTACTGCATCATCTTGCATCCAGAGACATGGCTTCGTCCCAATAAAGCCACTTTTACATTCGGGAGGCTTTCTATAAACAAAAGGACAGAAAACTATTAAAGGAACTAATGTAAAATGACTTTCACTTTAGGGAGGAATAAGGGCGTTGGGGTCCACTGTAGACACTTCAGATCACTAAACACTCCTAATATAGTTGTACGCAAATGTTTGGGCAACTTTTCAAAGGTTTTGTTGCTGTTGTACGCTCTTATAAAGAGGATTCTTCCAGGTTTGTTTAGTAAAGACAATGATTTTACTTAGAACCATGATTTCTGTATAGAACCAGCTGCATAGTAAAATTGTTCTTCAAATTCATGAAGAATATGGTGTGTATGGTTCTATATAGCACCACAATGGATTCTTCTGTTGTAACTAGTCAGACTTTGTAACCAAAAGGTTTTTTAAATCTGAAAAATCAGGGAAAGAACCATTTCTGAATGGATATAGTTCTAAATACAACATGCGGTTCTAACTGAGCTTGCCTTAACCCAAGAACCCTATAAGAACTCTTTTTTAAGAGTGGACATGAAAATAAGTGAACTTGTCCTCTACACTTAGCAACCCTTAGTACTGAATTTTCCTGCTAATTTCAGCTCAGAAATGTTGGAGACCTTCGAACATTGGCAAACAGTGACAAATATAAAATCACTACTTGTAATGTTATAATTCATATGGTTGCTGTCAAAAGAACGGCATTCATTCATTCATTCATTGTCTGTAAGAACTTATCCAGTTCAGGGTCGCGGTGGGTCCAGAGCCTACCTGGAATCATTGGGCACAAGGCGGGAATACACCCTGGAGGGGGCGCCAGTCCTTCACAGGGCGACACACACTCACTCACACACTCACACCTACGGACACTTTTGAGTCGCCAATCCACCTACCAACATGTGTTTTTGGACCGTGGAAGGAAACCAGAGCACCCGGAGGAAACCCACGCAGACATGGGGGGAACACACCAACTCCTCACAGACAGTCACCTGGAGCGGGACTCGAACACACAACCTCCAGGCCCCTGGAGATGTGTGACTGAGACACTACCTGCTATCTCCAAAATTGTAACCTGATAAGGAATAAACCTTCTTAACTTGCGATGGAGATTTTATTCCAGGTGATTTTGGAGCATTTCTACTGGTCCTTTCATCATGAAGATTGCACAGAATGTGAAGGAAGTGTGAAGGACAGTTGCTGTGTTCAAAGGGTGTAGTTAACTAAAAATGGACAAAAAATATATACATGTTTTTATTCAGAAAGCAACTATATCAGTTTTATTATTATGCACTGTAATTCAAGTATTTTATTTTGATTAAAAATTATTACTAAATGGCCCCCTCCAGGGTGTATTCCCGCCTTGCGCCCAATGATTCCAGGTAGGCTCTGGACCCACCGCGACCCTGAACTGGATAAGGGTTACAGATAATGAATGAATTAATTAATTATTACTAAATGTTTTGGTTGCTTTATGGAATGAATCAGAGATCCTGTACTAACCCTATTTTAAACATGTGAGGGACCCAAGCTAGCGTATTTAGCATAAACTAATTCATTCAGGACTACAAGGCATTTATATTTTTTGTTTCAAGCTCTAAACTGTGACGCTAATAAATAACCAGTTCAGTAATTATTTATTGCAACTTTTTGTGTTAAAAATGATTGCCTGCTCCTTGAAGTGTGTAAGTGAAAAGTTTGGAGTCTGTGAGATGAGGAGGCATGGCTGTTGGAATGAGAATGAAGGGTGAAAGCAGGAGAAGGAGAGTTGTAGAGACAAGTGGAGCAGTGGAGAGACATCAGTTTTAATCTGTGGCTACAACACGCAGCATTACGGCCTCTAATAGAAGTGAGCTGAGAGAGAGAGAGAGAAAGAGGGAGAGGGGCTGAACAAACAAGACAACTGTATCTTTCTCTAACTAGCACACACACGGCAGAGCCGGTACGAGGCTGTAAAATGAGTGATGTTTGTAAAAACAGACAGTTGTGCCCACTAAGCATTTCTGTGTGGACGCCCTAGTCTTTTTTATGTAGAGCTCCTCCTAATGCACCCTGACATTCTGTTTTGATATCATTAAGACATTATACTTGCCGTTTTTGAGTGAAAAAACACACTACTTAGAAAGTCGAAATTCATAAATACATTTATGTCAAACTGCACTTAATATTGATTTTGTTAGTGTTCAGATTCAATAATAAGGTACAGGGTGCATGAATATTTAAATATAATCTTCATTTCTGCATCTCCTAATGGCCTCGGCTCCTCCACACTCAATTTAAACACAATTTAGAAACTATAATGTATTGAAAAATACAGGGATTTGGCAATAAATCATAGGGAGAATATCCTAGGCCTATTATAAGATAGTTCAATATTAGCCCCCAGAGGGGCCTGCACAATTAGATTCCTGTTTTTAAGCTACTCAATTATCCTCCTGCTCTCATTTCATGGGACTTTTACCTTTCTACCTCAAAGCCGTTTACTTATAGAAGAAGCTTGATGCTGTGATTCAGAGTGGGAGGGTGTGGGGGTAGTATTACATTTCGGAAAAGAGGATGCTGCTTTTTCGGTGAGAGCTTGTGGACTGGAAGAATGGGCTGTGTGTGCGTTATCTGTGGTATTCAGACTAAAGTGGAAATGTACTATTTAACAAAAACACCTCTCCACAGCATTGTTTTGAACTACACGCTGATTTACTGTCAGTCACCAAAAGATAACTTAGGCCACAACTGTAAAAATGAAAAGGTCCTTGTTTCATAGAAACAATCAGCTGACTGTAAAATTATGTGACACAGATTGTTTGGTTAAAATGAAATTTCTTATATTTTTGCTCATAGCAGGAACACTGTGAAATCAGCTATATATAATATATATATAATCTGTATAAATTCCATTATACTGTTGAGCACATCATTCCAAAAACTTGGATCCCTTACATTTTAGCTTTTGTTATAGTACATTTAAAGGAAAATCCAACGTTTTTCATCCTAATCTTCCTAATCTTGCTGCATATTGACAATAATTTTAATGGTTTCCTGTATATTGGAATAAAACCAAAAACCTATGAAACACATTCATAATAAAAACAAAAGGGAATGTGCTTCATCTGGCCCAATGTCTTTGGTTATATGGGTTCAGTTGCTTTGTTTAAGAAGATAAAGGAAACTCAGGGCAATTACTGTGGGTGGTAATTGATTCCTAAAGATCACCCAGTCAGTTTATCAAATCAAGAGTCTGAGGATGCCACACTGAATCTAGAGAAGATACACACACATATTGTCACTGTCCAAAGAAAAACACTAGTGAAAATGCAGCACAACAATAATTTCAGTAAAACATAGAATCATTGAATTAATTACATTATTTAATGTGCTCCCATTTTGTTTTAATAATTAAGCACAAAAAAATACATAAGGAAATTGATTTTGTTTTTCATTTTATTGTCATTATTTTTCTTTGTTTTAAAATGTTAAAAAAACAATTTAAATGAAACAAGTCCCAGTTTTTCATCAGTAGATACATATACATCTAACATTCTGCAAATATGTTGCATTTGTTTGAAATGACACCCCCCCCCACCCAAAAAAAAAAAAAAGAAGAAAGGAGTGTCTGTCAGTGATTTAGTGAAGTGTCGCACAAGTAAGAGATGCAAACTGAGACTTGTCAGCTCACCAGAATGCAAAGAATCCTTTAGTCCTTCACGAGACACCATTAATATCTGGACCACAGTCATGCCGTATGCTCCACATTCTCACACTGTAAACAAACTGGTGAACTGCAGGAGCTTTTCCAGCATTTGTGGACTCCAGCAGCAGCATCAGAGCAGCAGCTGGCTCCACATCCAGCTCGTGCTGGAGAGAGGCTCCATGCACATCCACAGCCCATATGCTTCCTGTAAACCCAATCACACACTCTTATTTTTCCCTTGTTCTACAGTGTCGGGCGTCAGCATTAATGAGGGACATTTTGCAGACAAATTTATCCTGTAGTTTTCACTCACACTACACAAAGAGGCAAAATGGTTTTTATTAATCTGTTTTCTCTTTTGTTCTTTCCAGAGACAGTGCCGTAGATTTTTTTCTTTTTATATGAGAATACTGCTAATGTTGGAGGATGAAAGCTGTCATAGCTGTTGCATGTGAGCCCTGCTTACATTAATAGAGCATTCATTTCTCCCAGGTGACCAAGCAGATGTCCAGTGCAGATCTGTTTCTAGGCCTAGGGTTGGAATAAAGGTCTAGTAAAGATATTGTAAAAAAAAAAATCATAGAAGATCATGTCTATTAATTGAGATACAGCTGAAGTTTAAACGTTCACATGGGTTTGGAATGCATGCTTGGTATAGGATTGTTATGTGACCTACCACCTACCAACTGTGCGTTTTTGGACTGTGGGAGGAAACCGGAGCACCCAGAGGAAACCCATGCGGACACTGGGAGAACACACCAAACTCCTCACAGTCAGTCACCCAGAGCAGGATTGAACCCACAACCTCCAGGTCCCTGGAGCTGTGTGACTGCGACACTACCTGCTACACCACCCGCCGCCCCTAAAAAATTATTTATTCATTCATTCATTCATTCATTCATTATCTGTAACCTCTTATCCAGTTCAGGGTCATGGTGGGTCCAGAGCCTACCTGGAATCATTGGGTGCAAGGCAGGAATACACCCTGGAGGGGGCGCCAGTCCTTCACAGGGCAACACAGACACACACACATTCACACATTCACTCACACACACACACACACCTACGGACACTTTTGAGTCGCCAATCCACCTACCAATGTGTGTTTTTGGACTGTGGGAGGACACCGGAGAGAACACACCAAACACCTCACAGACAGTCACCCACTTGAACCCACAACCTCCAGGTCCCTGGAGCTGTGTGACTGCGACACTACCTGCTGCACTACCATGCCACCCATATAAAATTAGATTTCTGTAAATATAACCACTTCCCTATATTTGCATTCAGCTCAGGTGTTATATAAAAAGACTCTGAATCTGTTCAGACTGTTTCCATTTTTAGGAATTTTAATTATGGAGAAAGGCTAGATAGCACCCCTTTTATCCAAAAAAGGTGTCTCAGAGAGTAAGATATGATCTATAATCTGCCCAATGATTAGTATAGAGCGTATTATGTAAAGGTGGCCTAGCTCTGTGGGCTAATGGCTTGCCTGTCTATATAAGTTATGGATGTAGCCTTTTGTGCAGAAGGGTCGCCCATAAAGGCCCACCTTTTTAATTCACAGTCACCCCTGGTCATGCTAAATGGCTGATAGTGGAATTGGAAGGCTAGTTTATACCAGTACACACGCTCTTTGTTCCAAATATAGCCATTAACTTTGATGAGTGAACAGAGGAACATTTTCCCCCTCTTCGTTTTCACAAGGTTAAACATTTCTTATATCAGCTCTAGGCTACGGCTTATGGATGTACCCTTCAAACAGATCTTGTACATTAAGCTGTTTCATATCGATGAGTCTTTTTTCCTTGTTGCTTTTGAATGTGTGAGTGATTATAAATACTGCTTAATTACATCTAGAAAATGTTGAATATGTTTAAATTTATTTACAAAGAAATGTAATTCTTTCACTGCTTGTTGTTCCTTGCCGTCCATAACATTTCTCATTATTGTTGGAACATATAAATGCACTCTGCGAGAGACCCTTTCACTGTTACTGTGTCTGTGTTCCTGTGAAGAGCCTTCAAAAACACACATGCCCCTAGTCCCCGTCTGCAGCCAAAACACTGATTGCAAATGTAGCAAAATCCTGATTACTGAATCTCTGAGCAGCCCCTTTGTGTACGCCACTTCATTTTTCCTTTCTTGAGTAGATTATTAAAAATTGATAATTCTTTGTAATGGCCTCATTTCTGTCAGTTTTCATATTTTAATCCCGTTTTAAGGAAAACAAGATACATTAATCAAATATGACAGAACACACTCTTAATGTAATCATGCAGGGGAATATGAATTGCAAATGCCCAACCAGCACCTCCTCTCTCCAAATGTACTTCCATTAATGTTACAAAATAAAATAATCATGACCATTTTAAATAGAAATCGTCTACATGCCACGCAATGGAATATTTACTCTTTGCTTTGTTGGAATTGGAAAAAAGTGGGGGCTTTTGCATTGAAAGCAGGACCAAGCACGTTTTCATGTGAGGAGCAAAACATAAAAACCAGAAACATTCAATGTGTTGACGGTTTTCTTGTCACTGGAGAGAGACACTGACTTTCTGTGTTATAACCTGGAATCCTCTGCCTGAACTGTCCAACTCTTATTAGTTAGCTTCATACTCCGGTGACCTGGGCCTTGTCTGGCAGCAGGTAGCAGTTAGAATTAAAGTAGACTGTGAATGATAAAAATATCATTGAAATAGAAACTAGCAGTCACCGTACATCTTACTTTCTCTGATGACTGTCATGCAGTGATACCAACATTACATGTTTTTTGTGGACAGTATGAAAATAAAAGCTGGTATGTACTGTGTATTTCAGTTTCTTGATGAATGAACCAATATGGATCCAAAAAGTGAACACATTGAAAGTTACGACGGCTTTTCTTTCTCATTCTTCACACTTTTGCAGATACGAGGTTTTTGTCTGACATCAGCGATTTTTAAACCCAGGCTAGGAGCTTTCTCCCAAGGACTAGTACTAGAATGCAGAGGAAAGCATTAAAAAATCATAACCAAATAAGTATGTGTTTGCGGAAAAAAGAGGTGTAAGCCCAACAGCGCTCATAAGCGGAAATCAGCATGCAAAAACAGAATGAATATTTAAAGAGGTTAGGGAGAAAATGGCTCTAATGAAGAAAGGCAGTTCTGAAAGGCTGACCCTGGCCTCTGGAGTGAAGGAATTCTTCCCTGGGAACCTCGGCCACACTTAGAGAAAAGTAGATAATTCGTTAATGTCGCGCACTTGTTGGAAATGGCAGATAAATGGATCCCAGCCATTATTTGCCAGCCTAAGTGAAGTGAAGGAGGCAGCATGGTGGAGAGGACAAACCCAGTTATGAGTGATAAGTGTCTGAAAGCTAATGAAGGCTGGATAGGCCAAGGTCAATGGCTGCCAGCGAGGTGTCTGTGCCGCTCTGCTGTCCTGCTGCTTAAATATAGTGGAAATATACATTGAGCTTTTAACACCTTGAAACATGGGAGAGGATGGAATTTGAAATATGGGCTTGTAATGGCTTTTTAATGATGCCCCCCCAGCCCCCCACCCTGGCCTGAGATTGGAAATCTGAGGTGAACCTTGATATCGCTGCACTAAGTGCTTGTAATGCACCGTAACTTTTTCCCTCAGTGTGGATGAGGCCATTCCACACAGGTGACGGATGCCTTCCTGACGTATCATGCCAAAGGATAATACCATGGCAAAAGGGTTTAAAGACACTCAGCAATATGGACAGGAATAGTTTTTGTCCATTAGATGTTATTGTGATATTATGAAGGCATTTCTGCCTTAGAACAGCCATAATAGCACAACTGTGAGTTATTTCTGTCTCCCATTTATGAAAAACGTATAAAACATTTTATAACCCACACATTGAAATAAGGCAATATGGTAATTTTATTCAAAGTCACATTTATTGTTTTTTTATTATTATTGTTATTATTATTTTAAACAAAAATGTAGTCCATTAGTCAGTGTCTGTTATGTATGAGGCTAATGGAGCTAAGAAGTAATCAAAGCTTATTATCACCAATTAGCATATTAGCATTGTGCAAACTGCATGTCTCAGGCATTACATACTTGCTATAAATTTTTAAAATATTCTTATAAATGGACTTGCTTATGTGCTTTTGTGGTTTCTGATACTGTATATAGCTGATATCTAGAAAAATAAATACACACAAGCTTTAGGCATCATGATGGCTGTTGTCAACTCAGCTACATACACTATGTATGTTCAAATGTTTGCACCCCTTACAATTACTGAAGTCATCTATATTAATATACACCCATTTTGGACACAGATATTTGGTTTTGTATGAAAAGCAAGAAATTAAATAAGACATTGTCCACAGCTTAAGTTCACCATTTCCAATTTTAAAATTTCAGTTAGAGGAGTATAAATATCTGCCGCATGGGGCTGTGGACCTGTGGAATTGTGTTCTCTGGAGTGACAGATAACCTTTGGGGTGAGCTGGGGTGGTGACCCAAAACCACATCAACCAATATCTATACCTGACCTCACAACTTTTCTTGTGGCTGATTTCCACCATATCCTTACAGAAAATCTCTAACATCTATTAGCTTCCTAAACATAAGAAGAAAATGAACATTAAATTGGTATCCACAAATTTTAAGGCATAAAGTGTATTCACACCTATTTGCATTGAAAATGCCCTTTTCCATGTGTGTTTTTGAACTGTGGGAAAAAAAACTGGAGCACCCAGAGGAGACCCGTGTATACACAGGGAGAACACACCAAACTCCTCACCCAAGATGGGGCTCAATCCTGCAAACCCAGGACCCAGGAGCTGTGTGACAGTGTCTCTACCTGTTGCGCCACGATGTCACTCATAAAGCCACCCATATTTGTATGAACTAGTGTTGTATTTGTATTTTGCATTGAAAATTTGTTGTAAACTTGTCTTTGTATGTCTTTTAAATTTGTATGTATGTATATAATTTCCCCCCCATATTATGCCTTAAAAGTCCTAAAATCCCTCCCAGTGTTTCTGAATGAATCAGAGTAATAAAAACCTGAGGGCAGAAGATAGGGGCTGAAGTCCTTATTGTTGCAGTGAGTGAGGAGTCTGTCGGTTCCCTCTTCTCGAGTGCTTAATGTCCTCTAAAGACCTATATTACACCCCAATTAGATGCCACTCTTGTTTCCTTACATCAAGGGCTTGACTCTACTGGCTTGTCACCCTCCCTGGGCCCAATCAATTTCATTACTCGAGTTACAGCCCGGCTCGGGTAAAGCTGTGCCCTTAAACTTCAGCTTCCCTCTGGATCGATCAATAGTCCACGTTCTTGCCAAGGTTCCATTTAAAGTTCATTTATTTCAAGCCATCATATAAAACAAGACAGAGCATCAATGTGGCCCCACTTTGTTTTATTTGTCTAAGGGATTTCCAGCATGACACTCTATCCTCAGGGCTGAGGTGAGCACTGCTAGATAACACACAGTAGATAAGGCATTTTTCAACATCACACACATTCAGCTCTTACACATTCACAGAAGGATACTTTAGTGTGTATAGAATGCATGTGTTGTATTTATGGTGCCTATTTCAGAGATACTAAAATGCTAATAAACATTTGTTTTTGGTTTATTTTGAATGCTAGTTCTTCAGTCTATTTTCCCCCTCAGAATTCACCTTGGGCATTATACATATTATTTAAAAACCCAGTAGAAACATGGTTTTTAACTGTAATCTTCCAAAAGGTGTCTGATTGAACTGGCTCTGGTTTATGCCCAGCACAGTCCCTCTGCACACTTCCATGTTGTTACAGTCTAATAAACTGCACCTTGACAGCTTAATGAGTAAAACAATATCCAAGAAGTTTATAGGAAGCAGGTCATATCAATATAATTGGATTTTAATTTCATTACTATTATTATTGTGTTTATGTGTGAGCATTACAATATGGCCCAGTTTATTGACAGAAGCTCTCCCAGTTGCTCACAGTTGTTCCCAATCAATATTACGGCTTTAACAAGATGGCATAGGTGGCCCCTAAAGTTGTGAGGGCAGAGGTTTGTGGTGTCTATGATGGCAGACTTTATTTTTGCCTTATGTGTATAGCAAAGGAGTACAAGGCTTAACATTGTGTAAAAGGCTGAATTGTGTTTTTTTAAGTAGTTAAACAGGTTCAGCACAGCCCTTGAGAAGACGATATTTGAGATTCACTTTTGAGCTAGCTAAGTACGGTTACTGTTTGTATATGTGGTACTGTGAAAAAAATCACAGAGCACCCATTATTTTATTAATAACAAGTTTAAATGGCTATTGAGTACAGTTTGTCATATTTTCTGAGTAAGAGTAGGTGTAATTTCTTAAAAAGGAAAAAATCAAAGGTAAATGAGGAAGGTTTGAAAAATAGAATATAGAGAAAATAGGGCTCCTAATAACCGTAAAAGACCTGGTAGATAAAACTCACCATCTTCTTGCACTGTGAGAAACGTGAATTAATGCTAATGGGTCTGAAAGGATGTAGAAGTGTCAATAAGCTGTTACTGAGGAAACTAATATGAAAAATGTTCAAACCAAACAAAAAGTCTGAATGAATATGGGACGACTTGTATCATGATAAGAAGGAAAATGGCACCAAGTTGTGAAATTTTTGAGTATTGTAAGAATATCTGATGATTGTAAGAATTTTGACTGAATGTTCAGACATGATGAATTGTCTGTGGATCAAACATTTTATTCAAAGCCTTTGGAACTATTTCCATCTGTTCATTTATTTAACATATTTACACAATATAAAAGGTGATTACAAACATCAAATGGCCTTCCATAGTTTTATAGTGGTTTTTATAGAAGCTTTTGGTAGAACAGAAACCAAATGTATGTCATCATAAGCACAGCCACTGAAGTGGAACATGCTAATACTCAAACCTCTTGACACACCTTCCCAATACCATTAGCTTACATTCTTTATGGACACAATATGCATATATGCAGAACTTAATGCTTAATTAATTAGCATATAATGGAGCAGCACACCTTCTCCATCATGTTAATATTCATGTGTGTAAACTCCACAGAGATGCTTTTGTAGGTTTCACACGTTTCACACGTTTGCGCTACCTGCTCTTAGCATGTATGCTGAATACATCTAGTAAGAGATTTTTTTATTGGATAAATGTTTTTCTTGAAGTCACAACTGAGTGAAGCATGATAGGCTGTGCATTTCAATTGCCGTAATAGTCCCCTCTAAGGGAATTATAAAAACATTTCCAGAACAGAGGAATTGATAGCGTTTAGTTTCAAGGGAGCTTCAGATTGTGCAGGGATTAGTGAATAATGGTTTATAACTACTAGGAATTTGACAGGAGTATTTTTTTCCCCATTATGGTTCTTACAGTTTCCTAAAAGCAGTCTACGGCAGGTCTGAGTTGCACAATCAAGAAACTATTATTATAGATAATGCTAGTTACTCTGGAGTGAATGTAGTCTGGCTAATTGTTCAGTCATGTGAGATTCAAGTAAAAATGCCTGAAAAAGCATGTCAAAGAATTAGATGCTCTGAAAGCATCAAGACCACCATGCTCAATCCAGGCTAGAGAGATGTAAAGTCTGCCAGATTTAGGATGTGGAGTAGTGGAACTGCACTCTATGGAGAGATTGAGTTCCATCCAATACCTTTGGGATGAGTTGAAATGGTGTTTGTGATCCGGAACTAATCATCCAACATCAGTACCTGGCTTCACTAGTACAAGTGCTGTTCTGTGCTATTCTGCCCGCCGCACTACAGCTGAAATGTATTGTTTCTCTAGTTTATTATTACCCTGCTGTGGCCACATGGCATCTGTTGTGTTATAGTCTATGGCTGAGCCTCTAGGTTAAGGCCTAGTGAGATTTGGCATCTGTGCTGCATTTTCATTCACAAAAATTGTTTTAGATGTTGGCTTCCTCAGTTGTACCCTGTGTGTGGATACTGAGTATCGGTGTCAAGCAGTGTCAGGGTGTTTGTAAGAGGAGTTAATTGAATGGGAAGCTGTTTGATTGGGGGTGGGGTAGGGGGGGTCTTACTCCTTTAGCGTTTTTATGTATGGTGTGCCTGCACTGCTTACTGCTCTCCTTTCAGCAGTAGACTTGGCAGTGTGTAACAGATCTCTGGGAGTGATTTCTCGCAAAGCTGGCCCAAATGAAACCATCTTGTTTTAATCAGAGTTTCTGGCTGTTGTACCAGCAGCAGGAGCTGTGAAGCCTTGGCAAACGAACGCATCGCAGTTTCCGTGGCACTCGTACAAAATACACAAATATTTCCACTGTAATTATGTGTCAAGTTAAACAAGCAATCGGGTCCCGGGCTTGATGTGTCAAGGGGAACATGGGGCACGTTGTAGCTGGATGTCCACCACTGAGAGAGACACTGGCTGGACAAATTAGACCCTTGGCTATTGATAGTTTTGGATTAGCTTCCAGGAATTTAATGGGCCTTATTATAATAGTGACTGCTCAATGGATTGAGATACATCATGTTGTCTTCTCTCTCTCTGATGAAGTGGAGAAGGCCTGCATCAGTTCACATGAAAAACTTCAAAGCTTTGTGGGAATGGCCAAAGAGGCCAAGTTACTCTGAGATCATTGCCTTATGTCTTTTTTAGTGGTTTCATAGTTTTAAAAGCTTTAAATCAAATGACATTAGACCTGGAATTTAATCAGAGTTGTATGTCTTCAGAACGCTGGGCAGACATAAATGGGTAGGTGGGTGGCCTAAACATGTACCAAAGTTAAAGCACTGATAAAGAGAAAGTTTCGTAGCTGCATCATTCTGAATACAACCTGAGCATAAGCACAAAGCTACTGAGTGACTTGAAGAACATCAGCAAATATCAGTTACAGAGAAATCTAGAAATCCCTCCAAAGTTCAGTCTTTTTTGCAAGTGATTTTCTGTTTTCAGTACCAGTGTCTTGACAGCTACACAATCTTTCATGTCCATAGATTTGTGGAAGAATGGACAGGAACATTTGTGGACATTTTTCAGATGTGAATTCAAGAGTGGGGTTCAATATTCTTCTTATTTTTCCACATATTACGTATCAGATGTTAGGAGTTGCATTTCTTTGGTATCATTTTTTTACACTCATGTTTTAGAAACTCCTGTTTTCACTACAGCACATGTCTCTACATCCAGCATCTACAGGATGATTGTTAGGTGTTTTTGGATGCATTTTAAGTCTCAAATAACATGATAAACCTCTAAAGTGAAAGGTGAGACCACACCCAAAGCAGGACGGATATCCTCAATAATGAATCATAATGAAATAACATACTAAAGGGACTTAACAGTAACATTTAAAAACTAAATTGCTCATGTAAAGCAATTTCTTCACACTTATATTTCAGTAGAAGTGAAAGTATTGTCATTTGAAAGTTAACTTGGATTAGTATATGTAGTTGGAATAAATAATAAAGTATTTTTAAACACTCTTACACTGTAGGTAGCATGAAAATTTTATTAAGTTTAATGCTTAGCATTAGACAATTGTGATGACAATCGAAATAAAGAGGTCTGAATGCTGTCTTTTATGTGCAATTATTACTCCTGAATTATTATCTGTATTATCCAGTTTCACATAATAAACTTTTACCAGAGTTTGTGGCAGATTAAGTGGCAGATAAATCCAGACAGTCTGTGGCAGTTTGAAAGCCTAATAATTCTAATGTAAGTGATTGTAAGGGATTGGTCTCTTATTAGTGTATTATTGTTGTTACTTGAATATAATAAGCACTGCAAAATAATTATCAAATATATGTGGTGTTTAAAGTTAAGTTTCATGAAGACATTAGAGGGGAGGATTTGGATGCTCTTGGAGTGTATGATAGGCATCTGTGTGGCATTTAAAAAAAAAAACTTGTCAGCTGCTTTATATCCTCTTAAAATCTGAGCCTTGCAAAAAAGATTGTGTCACATATGGTGCCGTCTGTCTCCTGGCTGCACTTAAACCTGCCTTTTGAGATCTCTTCAGCTGCCTGCTGCACTCTATCACTTACAACTGTTTTCTGTGACTCTCATATACATCGTCTCTGTGTTCATGCTTTTGCACATGTGCCAGTAGTGTGTGTGTGTGTGTGTTTGTGTGTGAGAGAGAGAGAGATGCCAAGAAAACATTTGTTTCATTTTGCCTCATGTATATGAGCTATGAAAGGCAGGATTGTGTCCAAGCCCCATCAGCCAGGTGCTTAACAGCAGTGATAACGGAAGACTGAAGAAACTATAGTAAATAACTCAGCCCCCTTCAATCTATTGTTAACTGTTTCCTTTTTAAAATTCCCCTGATTAGTCCTCACAACAAATGGGAGGTCAAACACAACCTAAAGGTACAAGAATGGAGGTTTCCTCTGAAGTTTGGATTTGCTTCAACATCCTGACATAATGTTGATTTTGTATGTATATTTTTACATACCGTTAATAAATTACACGTTGCTTTAAAAATTTCATAAGGGAGAAGCAAAAACTTTGTATCAGTTATCACTGTATGTGCTTTATTTGTTTAGATTGAGAACAGTAATCATGAGAGAAATGTTATTATAAACGTCATGTGCACCAACTAATTAAAAAATTTAAGTTGATAAAAAAAAAGACTTCATAATTGAAAACTTTCATAATTGAATTCACATTCAAAGTTTTTTTAAATACCCATAAGTATATCTTCTGTTTTGTATTCAGACAAGCGCTGAGAACACGGACCAAAAGAAAGATCTGCCTCCAAAAACGTATAATACCATACTAAACAGTATCTCAAAAATAATACACCGACATTAGGGGAAAGTTACATTCCTTTAGTATAGTACAGTACATATTAGTTCAGTATATTGTACAGAGATCAGAGTCTAAATCCATACATGTACGCAAGTCATTATTTTGCAAAAAAATAACATTAGTATCTACTTAAGTGAATTAAAACACTACTTAAGTGAATTAATTTCTTAAACCACGCAGCAGCTATCAGCAGAAACCCCCACTGCTTTCAAAACCCTCAATATCGTTTTCTCTTTTTCTTCTACACTTCTCTGTAATTTCCTTCATGATCAGTACATTGCAATCTTCTCTTATATTTTTGATACATTCTTTAAAATGATATGATAACTTCAAGTCACCAGTGTGATCACATGCACAGCAGTAAGGGCTGCTCCTGCCAATGTTACATAATAATTAAACACAGGTAAATATTCAGCAACTATATGTGAATACATGAATTTAATAATTTAGTCAGTAATATGCTTAATTACTGGTAATAGCATTATTCAAGTAAGCACAAGTTTTATTCAAGTACACGTACTTGAGAATGTAACTTGTTACTACCCACATCTAGTAGTAGAGTTTTGTATAGAATAGATTTGTGTAATATGGTACAATATAGTGCTGTTGTCTCTGCAGTGAGCAGGTGAAACAAAGGGGACCAGTAGGGGGCGCTTTAGTTATACATAATTCATATGATCTGGAGCTCATACAATGTCCTCTCACGAAAAAGAAACTTATACACACTTTTATTGAAGTCGTCCTAATATTTTGACAGGCTCGCGGAACGGATCGGGTAATTGTGACTCTGTGGATCTTTTCTAACTTGCGGGTCAAATACGTGAATGAGAAAAATATCCTCAGCACCTCTTCCCTGTTTTCAGTAAAGTTAGGCAGATATATGGTGGGTTAAAAAATGTGCTAACGAGCTATCTTAATGTGTGTGCCCAAGGAATATCGGTTTTTATAATGGATGCAAATTATGTACATACTACAGATTTTCAGCCTTTTAAAAATACATTTAAACTTGAATTCTGGGCAGAGAAAGGATAAAAACCCTGAGGATTAATTATGTTAACACAGCGTTAAAGCGTCAGAGGTTTTGGGTCAGGGTCAAGGACAAGTTGGCATCGAATTCGATTGGTCCATTCCACCTTAAGTGGTGCGGCAGTCACATTGCAACAGTACTTACCACAGCATTTAAGGTGGAATTGACAATTCGAATAAGAATCCAACTTAAGCTGCTGGGGCCAAGGTGTGACTCAAATTTCGTTTCATTTGCACTAAAGGCAGACAGACGCCCTTCTCCTAATGATAGTCAATATTAGGAATGACACACACACAAGATAGGATCCTTTTAAGGTCGTAACTTGCCAGGCTCTGCTTAAACTTGCAAAAATGTGTGTGTGTGTGCTTTTTTTTACGTTCCTGCAACTGAAGAGCGCTGTCAATATTAAAAGGTGAAGCATGAAGGTCTCCCTTCTGACCGCGTACCAGGATGCAATCTCTTTCTATACCCCTGCCTCCTTAAGAGTTGGATTAAATACAGGGTGGAGGAAACAGATGCGTCTGTATTAAGTCATTAAAACAAAAAAAAACAACGTCGAGGTGATCTATTTAAATCCCAGCCGGTTATTATTATTGTTATCATTTTAAATTGTGATTTTGCATTTTCTTCGCTCGCATCTTTGGCTACCAGATGTGTCCCCCACGCTGAGGAATTATTTCTCATCCCCTGAGTCAAATAAATGCAATCAATATGAGTATTGCTCTCAGGCCCCCTGAAATATTACATTAATGTTCCGTGTGCTGACATTTTAGCTTGGAAAATTTCAAATACATCATGAAGGCTCAAATTAATATTTATCAGCCGGAATGGATTTTTTTTTTATTTTATATTATGATTATTATTATTTGCAAAATAGTATTAGCGTGAACTCGAGAGGGAAAATGCCGCTCCCTATTATTTTAGATTATGTTGTTATAACTTGGGAATTTATTTGCTGTTATTATTTTTAAATAATTAAATTAGGCTAATATAATCACGCCAGCTTGCGCAAATATTTACAGAAAAAAAATACAGGGAAACCATAAAAGTGCTTTTTAGCCTTTACCTCTCAACGTAAGTTAAAGAAACTTAAACGCATTTTAACATATCTATGACGAACAGCATCAGGCTGTGTTGTGTGAAGAGAGCGGATGGGGGCTGGGCGTCGTTAAGAGTGAAAACGATACACTGGGCGAGAAAAAATTATGACTTTTCTATAAAGTCAGTACTTACAGGACGCTTTTAAACGTATATATACCTGTAAATATAGCTACCAATATGTTTTCACTAAACGGACATCAATTCGGAGGCTCCAAAGTCAGGGCTGTCAGTGTTGGGTAAGGTAAAGAGCCCCTAGGTCTCAGGGGAACGGTGTGCACTATCATTTATAGATCTGTTTTAAATTATTCTTGTCATTGAATCCAAATTTATGCCGCCATTGATCTCGAAAGGGACGAAAAAACAATATTAAGCGGTTTGTATCCGTGAGTGGCGGCCACTGGGTCAAGGGGAATTGACCGTTACACCGTTCTAGAAACTTCTCGATTTGAATATAACATTAACGAACCTGAAACTTAGCTTCACCGTTAGCATTACGTCATCGTAAATACACTGACTTTAACCTAGACTAATGATTAACTAGCTAACTTTGGTCCACAGACTTATTTTAGTCTATAGTCTTCGTTTTAATTACACTGACTTTAAATTATAAGCTGATTTTAATTCTCAAACTTAAGTCTACAGTCATCTACAGACTGACTTGTTTTAGTAAAAAAAAACATTAGCCTACAGAGTATATTATCATATGGACTAATACAGACCAATCTTTTCCTCCAAATTGATTTTTTATCTTATGTTTGTCTAGACTCATTTTAGATTCACAACTTGAGTGTACATATATATTTTTTAGCATACATACAGACTTAATACTATACAGACTGACTTGCCTTCAGACAGATTTTCACTCTACATATTTAGCCTATTTTGTCTTAAAGACTACAGATTTTGACTCACAAAAATTAGTTGTTTAAAGATGCAATATCTGAACTTTTAAACAGT
Organism: Hoplias malabaricus; assembly: GCF_029633855.1. Lineage (NCBI taxonomy): Eukaryota > Metazoa > Chordata > Actinopteri > Characiformes > Erythrinidae > Hoplias > Hoplias malabaricus. Next base: position 51,221,176 of record NC_089804.1, read on the forward strand.
AATATATCAGCAAACATTCATTCATTCATTCATTCATTGAATAATTAACCACTTATCTAATTCAGGGCTGCGGTCGGTCTGGAACCTACACGGAATCACGGGGCGCAGGGCAGGAATACCAACAAACAACTATTTTCAAAGTTAAGACAATATAGTAAAGGCATCCAGAGCAGCGAATGAAGCCACACACTCTGTGTTGTGCTGTTCTCAGCTCCTTGTTTTCATAGCTGGGACAGCTGCAGATTTATGTTAATCCTGGAAACTTTGGCCCACCACACATTTTGTTTTGTCCTCCCAAAGAGAAGATACAGCATTGTGCATGCACCAAATTATTCCTTCATTGAACAAAAGTTTTTTAGTTATAAATGCAAGAATGACATTAGACAGGAATCAACAATGGGCTTGGTTTTCTGAGATAGAGAACACTCAGTGTGTTTTCACACCTGAAATTCCAGACCAGGCTCAGAACCAAAGTTTGTGTTTTTGTTGACTTGTGACATTCTGTCTTTTATACTGCCTCAGCCTGCCTCAACAATGCACATGAACCAACCCATAATTCATTGTGATCCGGACTGAGACCGCTTTTTTGGGTCAGACCAAATTTTGGTCCTTTGGTCTGTACCATGCTCAGAGGCACGTTTCACACCTGCTATTTTGGTTGGGATCACACAAAGAAGGTGTGAAAAACCCTAAGAGCTGCCAAAGACCTCCAACATGAGTCTGAAGTGGTGTTACTTCTCTGTGATGTGTAACCTGACGACTAAATAATGTTCCATGTCTGTTTTCATGACTGACTGGCTGGAGTAGCCATAATTTCTTTTTGTAGAGTTCAGTGTGATCATCTGCTTGATGGGAGGAGGAGGTGTGTCTAAATATGAAGCATTTGTTTTGATCTGAGATTCGGATGCTCTAGTGCAACATCCACTGGAAGAATCTGGTATAATGCCCCTTTAAATGTTTTTACTATACAGCACACCCATAGGAAAGTAGTTTTAAACCCACAGACCAATGTTAATTTACAAAATCTTACTTTATGCTCTTTAGCTCTTAAGATTTAGTCTAATATTCTAAATGTTTTATTTTGGTGGGACAGTGTTTGTGGTGAGAAAATACTCAGGAAAAAAAAGCAATACACAAAGAAGGCAGGTGGTTCTGGGAAACAAAAAACATATCGCATAACATTGCCATATATTTTGTTACAAAAGTAGGCCAAATTAAATCCAAAAATAACAAAGTTAAACTAATGGAGTGCACAAGCATAATTAAGATAGGATAAAATATGCTTGTTCTCCCTTACACTTTAAGGAAAAAATTTACTTTACAGGTACGTTACTGTTCACTTGAGGTACAGACAGCGTAAATGTACCTTCAAAATGTGTACCAGTGGTTTCAGAGTCCAGTTGTGTTACCTAAAGTTACAGTGCATTCTTTTCTCTAGGACAGGTGAATATTTGTAGATTTTTATAATAGAAATGTTTTCAACAGAAACACTAAATAAAAATCCTTGAGTTGAAATGATATGTATGAAATCAGGGCAAATTAAACACCTGCAATTAGTACAGAATATGATACATTTTTGTTCCCTAACTGAATGTTCTCATACATACATACATACATACATTGAGGACACCAACTCAGTGACAGTAAAATGTACTACCACAGGGGCATATTTCTCTAAAGAAGTGTGGTTAGGTTAACTTTTTAGCGAGTCAGTTTACTTTTTATCATGGGAAATCCTTGGCAACAACAGTTTGAGCAGCCCTGATTTAGCCTATACACTCTCAGAAAGACAAGATAGATGTGTTTTTTCACTAAATGTACAGACAGTGTAAATGTACTTTCAAAAGTCCAGTTGTGTACCCTGAACGAATATTGCGTTTGCTTCTCCAGAAGGAAAATTTTCTCAAATAGTGTCATAAGTTTTCATTAAAAAGCATGTTAAAGGCAAGGTTCACAATTGTACTTGTGAACATTTGTAGAAAAATCTCTTGTTATAGACATTCAGAAGATATTTCCTCACCATAGGCTAGTTCTCCAGTTTGTTTGCTTCCTCTCTCTCTGCTCACGGCATAAAAATGGCAAATAGCCTCCAAAAGTTGAAAATCAAGAAAAGTGATTAGTATATTGTTTTATTCCTGCTCCATAGGTGAATAATATTGACTTATGTTTGCTCTTTTTAGGTAGGGATCCACTCTAAATTCTGGAGAGGGCTAACAGCATGAAAGTAAACAGACCGAACTGCAATAAACTAAACAATTGTATTTGCAGACAAATTTTCTGTGGTAATTCAAACAAAACTTACAGACAAGTTAAACTTTAGCCACATACAAACGTCAGTTGTTTTTCTCATTGGACACACCATTCCACATTAAAAGAAGCAGAGCTTCTAAATATAAACAAACCAGGGAAAGTTGCAGTTCCCCACAATCTTAGTCATTCCTTTTAAATGGCTCTGGAGAAAAAAATGGATTTAATTAAATGAATGCAACATAGAAATAATATGTTTCAAATATATTCTTAAGTTCCATTTTGAGAAGATGTAACATTGAGGGTGCCACCACAGTGATTGCCATCACAGTTTTTCTTAAAGCGAAGACTATAGACCTACAGACTGTATTTAGCCCATAGTCTTTAACATGTGGACTGATTTTATCTTATGGACAGACACTGGCTTTAGACCACAGCCTTACTGACTTTAATCCATAGACTTCAACATATAGAGATGAGGCTATATCTGTTTTGAAAACCCTGTGTGGTTTTAAGGGGAAAATAAGACATTTTATGTTTTTTAGACCTTTCCCCTTTAATTTAATTTAAAGATTTAAATTGTTGTGGCATTTCAAAATTGTAGATGCATGGTGGAATGTGTTTTGAAAATGGGTGCAGTGTTCTTTAAGTGAAAATCTTGTGAAATAATATATTCCCATATAACATTATTGTATTTTTGTGAAGATAAGAAAAGAGAAGATAAATTCTGAGAACCTCCTTAATGTAAACTTGTGAAACTGTATGTTAATTGCATTGGAATTGGTCTGAAATTACTTTATATGGTAAAGTTAAGATTTTCCTCTGAACTTGTCTGTTTTTGTGTGTTGTGCAGGATAGCTGTTATGGCATTTGGTCAGGTTACAGTGGCTCCTGGCCCAGACTCATAGAAATTGTGCTGTAGCAGGTGTTGCTGCTCTGTGCACTTCTCCCCCGTGGCCTGCTGATGGAGAACATCTGGAGAGTCTCTGTTCCGCCCCTTCTTTCCTGTCCCCGATATGACCAGGAGATGTAGCGAGTAGTGAGACTCATGTCGACACATGGCTCCCAGGTCCCTCCACAGGGTAGAGTGCCTACACATCCACATGCCCTAGCTGCTCCATTGACATTGAGGCCATATGAAGAACTGATGTGTGTGAGACATCCTAAAGTAAGTGTAAAGGATAACAAGATTGTTTATAAATCTCATATAAGGCCAATATGCATTTCGACTTTTATAGACATGTCACTTAGTCATGGTTACAGACCAAACAAATGAGCAGGAAGATGGCGGCTGTACAGCTCGTCTTATCTATAGCAGAACACAAAAGCTAAAAGAACAAGCAACACACTGACTACTAAAATGCGGTGGTTAAAGGAAATATAATCTTTTTTTATTGAGAGGAGCAACACGAAGAAGCAGAACCTCAAATTCCCCCAGTGATCTGAAACAATGCTGAACTACTCGTGTTGTTTCGGAGACTGGAGTGAATTCTGGGTGTTTTTTTTTTTTGGTGAAGTGCTTAAAGTAAAAAAAATGAATTTAGCATTCCTTCTTTCCCTCTATTCCTTCTTCCACTTCCAGCATGTTCATTGTTGTTAACTTGTCGGACCTGTTGTGAAGGTTCTGCTACGTTAAAATTCACATCCATTATTTTTGTGTGTGTGAATATGCATTTATGCTACAGTATTTATTTTTTCCCAGTTTATTTTACTTTTGCATGGGCCATAATTTAATACCTCAATTAATCTGAGTATTTATAACTTTATAGCAAAATAACATAAGTAAACAACCAATGGATTTTTTAAATGATGATTACCTTTAATGAAGGATAAATACTTTTCAGCCTAACCTGACCCTATGTGAAATAGTAATTGTCCCCTTGATTAAACATCAAACATTTAACCAAATTCAAATGACAGTTGGGTTCAGTTGTACTAGCTACACCCTTGTTGAATATAAACATCATATAAACAGAACCTGTCTGCCAATATGAAGCAGGATTAATAATCTCAAATAGCAGTACATGATGTTTGTTCTAAAGAGATTCAAAAACATATGCAAAGCAAAGTAATTGAAATCTACTACTGAGAAAAATATTACAAAGCAACTGCTAAGGCTCTGGGATATAGCAAAGCCACTCTAAAAATGAAGCATCCGTTCATTTTCAGCTGTAACGTAAAATGGTTTTTATATAAAATGAACTTAAAATATGTAAACATGAACAGATATTTTAAAGTTGACAACACATAAAATAAGTTCATTATTAAAATCACATTTATTAAAATATACATGTGTTATTGCCTTTATCCTAAGATTAATTTAAAATTGTTGCTTATTAGTTCTTATCATTGCATTGTTCCATAGCATTGCATAGCATTTGTGGAATCTAAAGAGCTAGAGTTCTCACTTAAGAATAGTTAAGATTATTACATACATAAGAAAGACTCTAGGCAAGAATGGCGTCCATGGGAGAGTTGCAAGGTGCAAATTGCTGCTGACTAAAAAGAACACAAAGCCTCACCTTGCATTTGCTAAAAACATATAGATGATTTCCAAGAATTTTGGGTTTATATTTTGTGAACTGATGATTCAAAGGTGGAACTTTTTGGAAGACATGGCAATACACCTGGTATAAAGCTAACACTGCATTCCACAAGAAGTACATCTTACAGTCAAACATGCTTTTGGTAGATAGTCTGAGGATGCTTTGCTTCTGCAGAACCTGGACAATTTATCAGAATTGATGGAAAAATTAATTCTGGTCTCTGTTTGAAAATCCTGAAGGAGAGAATATTCTCTCATCAGTTTGGACCTAAAGCTGAAGCACTGTTGGGTTATTCAGCAGAACAAATACCTGAAGCACACAAGCCAGTCCAGCTCCGAATGGCTCAAAAGAATGAAGTAGCTTAGTCAAAGTCCTGAATTGAATTCCATTAAGATGCTGTTACAAGACCTCAAACAGGGAGTTAATACTCAAAAACCCTCCAGTGAAGCCAAATTATAGCCAATTCTGCAAAGATTGAGTGGGCCAAAACTCCTCCACAGTGATATAAAAGACTCATCGCTAGTTATTGCAAGCATTTGATTGCAATTGTTATTGCCAAGGTTGGCACAACCAGTTATTAGGTCTGGGGGCATTTACATTTTCACATGAGTGATAATAAATCTTCAATAAATGGTGTAAACATTTACAAGCTGCATTTTATGTTTACTAATATTTTCTATTTCTTACACAAAAAATAAATGATTTGAAACTTTAGGGTGTTACCAGTACGCAAAATTAGAAGAAATTTGGATAGGGCGAACATTTTTTTCACAGCACTGTATATCTGTTAATTGTTGATGTGTTTGTTGTTTTTTCTTGTAAATGTCATATTTAAAGAATGGGTAAAGAGATACCATTTAACTTTGTCTTTTAGATGGGCTAGTATTGACACTTTCACTGCAGGGATATCTATATCGTTGCCCAGAACACTTAAAGAAGCTGTTAAGCTTGTCATGCAGAATTTCACCAATGTCACTAAAATCAGCATCACACGTGAAGGTGAAAGGAAGATGCTGGTCGATGGAAGTGTAATTAAGTTTCATGAAGAAAAGATAGCACTTTTGCTCAAGGTGAAATAGCCCTTGAGGCTGTTTTCTGTGCATGCAGTGTGTACCAATGTACGTGCACCATTATCTAATAACATTCCCTGCTTCAGCTTTCTAAGTGATCCCTGTCAATGAGATCGGGCACTGATAGGAGAGAAACATTAGGATCTTGGGAGAAATCATTCAGACTCCCATCTCAGTCATTGTGCTTTCACTCCGGCATGCATGCCACAAAGGGAGTTAAATCTACTGGAAGTTTGCCCTGCGGCTCAATTGAGTGGCGACTACTTTATCAACAGCCCCTGCAGAAATAAAAAACAATATATAGGAATGTATGATACTGAGATTTAATTTTCCTACTACCCTCCATTTATATAATATATGAAATGAGCCCCAAATTAATTTGCAGCGAAGCTCTAAAGTAACAATGTAATCTCAGTGTTAGACCGCAGTTGCAAATGGATTTCTGTCTCTTGTAATTTTATAAGAAGCACTCTGGGGGTCACCTTAAAAGATGTCGCCATTTTTTAAAGCCAAAACTACACTGCAGCCTGTCAGCAAAGAAATCTTTGCAATGCAATCTGTTTTGTTCCATTGATTTGTCCAGTCTCATGTCCTGTCGTATGGTGCGCCTGTAATGTCGGGTGGGATTGGCACAGATGACTAATTTTATACCCAGATGTCTGTAATAAAGTCAGAGTATCTGTTTACTTGTGGGCTATCTAGCCCTTAGAACTTCCTGACTTGAGCGGAATGATTTGAACCCTGCTAAATGTTAAAGGAACAGCATTACATTGCATGGCACAGCATGAAGGGGGATAAAACACTGCTTTCTATTTGAGCCATGTCTCTCAGCTTTCCTCTTGTGTTTAATTACAGCAAAACTAATGTGAAACTCAAACTGTGAGCAGTCGATATTTGCGCCACATCTATTCATTTCATGTCGAATACATGAAACTTTCTGAATTGTCAGCTGTAACTGTAAATCCCTATCGTCTCTGTTATCTGAAATACAGTTTTTAAATTATGCGTTTTTGCTGCTGAATTATTCTTTGAATGTGACCACATATTGTAGGCAATTAAACACAAATCCACTGAAGTCAAGCAGGCATGTTAAAAATGCGCCGCACAGGTGCAATCAGATCACATCAGATCAGATTGTGCCTAATAACACAGTCAAATATATCAGTGTCACTTCATGGGCTTTTAAATTTGTGTAAAAAAAAGAAAGTTGAGAAAATGCAAGTTAAGGTGCCATGTCACATTTAATTGTTCAGGCAAGCAAATGTAGCTAAGTGGGCAGGGGTACTTACATTTCTAACTGTTAGACCTTATATACACCAAAAGTGTTACTTGAGCATTAAAAAAAGTCAGCAACTTTCACATTTCTAAATGAGAGGTTCATCTGACACTGTGGCTCCACCTCCAACACCTGTCAAGCTATCTGTCACAAGCTAAAATCTCCTCCAGTGCCATAACATTACCCCTTATATGGCAAATCCACTCACCATTGCTAGATCTTTTCAAACGTCACAAGAGGCTCCCCAAATGCCTTTTGGCCGTAACTCAGGCCCTAAATTTAGCATTATTACAAGCCCACTTACTGCCTCCCTGTTGCTTTTATGTTTCATTCCTACTTGTTTCAGACATTTGATAATCAACTGACCAAAGATTTGTTTTTTAAAGAAATTTGAGTATAGATGTTTAATTGAAGAATTTGCAGGGATTTTCTTGAATAGTGTTAAAATTACATAAAGGCTATAGTTTAAAGAATTATAGTTAACAAATTTTCATTATTACATGAATTACTTTTGATGCATTTTTGAGGTTGTCCTATATTTAATTAAAGTTGATAATGAGAACACTTGAGAAAAGCTAAGCTAGCACCTTAATAAAAAAGACCCTAATAAATACTCAGTTCTACTATTCTGAAAACATGAACATTTTTTTCTTGACTATGGGATCTAAAAGTTCCTCTGTGTCACACTAGATTCAGTGTGAGGAAATCTCATCAGATGGCCTATTAATTTCATAATTTCAGAACTTTATGGGTTTTCCAGTTGCTGCACATTTCATAAACAAGATTTTCTTCTGAGCCTCTCCTCTGGCTGTCCCATGCATGTCAGCGTTTTTCTCTGAAGGAAGAGTCCGGAGGCCTGAAAGTTTATAAATAAGCCTTCTATCAAGTTCCACAACAGGTGTGACCTCCCTGTGTCCTAAAACTGAACACTTTCAATGGCTGATATCTGAAATGGGTGAGGGGGGTGGACGAACGTACAAGGGAGAAGGGTAGGGGATTTACTGCCATCTAAAATAGAGATGTTTATCATGCACTCGATGTTATCTTTCCCTGTACTACATTACTGACATTAGGTTTTGGTTTTATTAACACAGAGTTATTTGTTGGTTTCTAGACACATATATCATATGAATAATGTAGTTAACCTGTTTAATTTTGATATGGTTTTACACCTTCTTTTCAGGTACAGGCCGGAATATTGCTCTTATGGATCCTCAACTAGCATATGCTAAAGCCATATGCACCAAAATTATTCTTATTTCCCACCCCTTCCTTTTCATACTGTGTGCTGAGAAAACGTTTGGCTATACAATTAAGATGTAATTATTTAATTACATAGCACTAAACAGATTTGGTCTTAGCACATTTTCTGTTTGTGTTGACTTCAACCAATCACAAACCACGAAAACACTGTACAGGATGGGTTTCTACTAGATTGAGAAAAAACTTGTCTGAAGTTCTAGTGGAGCAGTTCCTAAATGTTAGTGGCTGTGTGAGAAATAGCACTCTATGTGTTCCTAAACATGAGTGAACATGTATGTACGAGTGAGTCACAATACAGTCCATTAGTTGCTTTGCATCTTAGAAATCTGGTCCTATACTTCATCCAGAATTGACAGCCAGTTTTGGTTGGTAATTTTGATCCATCAAATGGAAATTTCTTGTCAAAATAAGCTGTTATTTGCCATGTGAAGCATCTCAGTGCATCAGACTCTCTGATAATGGCTTACAAGCCTATCTATGCTTTAGTCGATAGCTGGAACTTCCAAGGGTCACTGTTAAATGGACAATAATTGCAGTTGCTTGTTCTTTGAAGCCTTTACTGCTGACCACTTTACAATGCTTGCATCATTTTCTCAGGAGTCTACACTCCTTTATGTGGTTGAGTATGGAAACACATGAACTCTGACTACAGAGTTCATTGTTTTGTTTTACGTTTCCAGAATTGTTTTGCATTTCCATATATGCTACTTTCTTTTTTTTCAGGTTAGAGTATTGGCAGTGGATGTCACATTTGAGAGCATTTTACTTTGTATCTGATAAAATATTGCATTTCCTGTACTGTGGAGTTATTGTTCAGGTATTACATGCACAGTTGTTTTATATGTGAAACTTTAAGTGGAATTGGCTGCTCAAATGGGAAATAGAGATGATTTCAGTGTACTCTTTGTTGACTCCTGTGTAAACTAGGGCACCTCCTTTACTATTTACACTGGAGATGCTGTGAGACCTGCGCCATCCCGAGATGGCAAACAGGTGAGAGAGAGAGGAGACTTGTTGGATTACTTTACATTATTTTGATTAATTATTCAAATGTCTCCATTTTGCCTGTGATGGCTTGACACAGTTTGCTGCTGTGTGATCCGCTAAGCTGTCATAATTCACCTTAACAGAAAGGAATAGGTTAGGAAGCAATGCCATCATTAGATTTTGAAAGGTGCATGGGGTGAAAGATGGATCAGTAAAACTGGATTTAGGCACAGTGCCTCAGGATTTTAATTGTTACTCAGTATCTTTTCATTCGGTGCAACTTTGACCTTTGTACAACGTATTCCTTTGAATCTCTGTCATTTCACATTTCAGATGGAGTTAGAAAAAGGCCTTGAATAAGGGGAACGATTTAAGAAAGAGATAAATAGCTGAAATAGTTGTATGTTAAATGAGAGATTAGTATAGCAGAGCAAATTCAGGGGGCACAGAGCACCCTTTGTCTTACCCCCTATTGGAGAGTGTCAAAAGCATATAAATATTTCAGAATGAGGTGTGTGCACAGGCCAAACTCTCCTATCAGGCATCTGCTCTCAGAGGGCCTGCAGATGAAGACAGGTGCAGATGCACGAAAGAGGATTTCATTTCTAAAACAGCATTTACCATTTTCCTGCTCTTGTAGATCCCAGTCTGTGAGAAATTTTCACGTAATCTTACACCATACGCTCTGAAAGACTACTAAAGTTGATCCTCCGAGACATATGGTGGCTTAAACAGAGGAGGAGAGAGGAAAATAGTCAAGGAACGGTCTGAGGGGGATTTGTAGCTTTAGGGAGATTAACAAAAGGGAGAAATGGATAGCATTTTTTCTTTGGAATGCAAACTTTTATCATGTTTATTTCAGTCTTATGACTAACAACATCAGAATTTACATTTTAAATTCAGGAATTGGCTAATGCTGACACTTTTATTACTGTGCAAAAGTAATAATTTCTTTACTGTCAGTTTGTTTTAGATCATAATCTCACAATTTAACATTATTTTAATACAAATAAATACTGTAAAAATATATTTTATAGTTGTTATACTTTTTATGTTCTTAATGCATTCCTTAAAAAAATCTTTAAAAATAGTTAAATTAACACCTACAAAGTTATGTACAGCACTCTGCAACACTTCCTTTATTTCTTACTTAATTAATGATTAGTCAAAATGTTGATTATATACAATTTATTCATGTTTCAGGAGATATTTAGGTGGATTATAGGTAAAAATAAATCCACTGGCAGAAGGAAATGTTATTGACAATTCTACCCACTGAGACATAGTGGGGCCAGTCTTGCTGTTTTCAACTCCTGGCCTCGGATAAATCTGGAGTTTCTAAAATGTAAAAAATTAAACTAAGGCAAAATGGAACTTCTAACAGTTGTGGTCCGCCTTCACAACTGTCACCACTCTTTGAACATTATTCAAAACTTTTATTTATTCATTCATTCATTGTCTGTAACCGCTACAGTGTCTGGAGCCTACCCGGAATCACTGGGCGCAAGGTGGGAACACACCCTGGAGGGGGCTATTAAAAATTTTCTTCTTAGAAAATACTTCATCCTTCCTTTGTGAAAAGACAGCTCAACACTATGGCTTTAAAAGCATATGTAGCTTTCAAGAATCTGATAAAAAGTAAAGGAGATGGGGAAACAAATCAGTTTAAGAAGCTGTAATAAAGGTTTAGAGACACATCAATGCTCTAAAAATTAAGATATATTACAATATATAAATACATATAACAATACATGAATACATGAGCATTGATGTGTCTCTATTAAAAATAGAGTTGTATTTATATATTGGGAAGTCTGTGTAATTTTCTGTTAACTATTTTTTTTGTCTATACATTTTAATAATGATGTAAACATGTAGTTTGAAGGAGCAGGACTTTATCTGTGCTTGTATGTGGGTGTTTTAAATCCATTATGTTTTGTTGTTTTGCCAGTCAACACCAAAGTTGTGCTCAGTGGCTTGTCTCCAGAACTAAACAAGGCTCAGTGCAACTTGGTTCAAAGATTTAATTGTGTTTTGCAAAGGATGTGTTAGACGAAATGGCAAAGATACAAGGTCTCTTACGCTGTTAAGCACCATGAAGAGAACGGCTGTGATATTAAAACTAATATCTTTGACATTGTCTTGTGATGCTTGTGTTAAAAGACCTGTTTATTTTCATCATTAGAGGAGTGTGTTGTCTCCTGAACAAGCGGGTCGAGCTTGCACTCCCAGTGAGGCTCTGTCTGGCTTTTTTTTTTGTTTTTTGTTTTTTGTTTTTCCATTCCAGTCATCAAATGCCGCTTACAACATAATGAGAGATGTGGCAATTAATTTTCTTTTAATCAAGGTCGAAATGAAGTAAATTGGTACAGCTCTGCAAGCCCTCATTTTCTATTTTTGCAGTGATGCAAAACAAATACGATAAAATGATGGCCCTCCTCACCTTCAGTAATTAGAAACCGTGAACGATCAGACGAAGATGATATGTGATATACAGTACCTCCAACTCTCTCTCCCCCAGAGATCACATTCCATCTCTTTTCAAGCAGATGACCATTCTTTCCGCCTGCACTCGCTGCTCTCCTCTCCCCTTTCTTTTCCTTGTGCTTACAGACAGAGGGAGCAGCTCAACTTGACATTGACTGCTGTGTTGTTGTAATGCCTCTCAAATCTTATTAAAGACCACAACTGCAAAGGACCTTGCTGACTCCACAGATTTTCATTAACTGCGTTGTTTCAGTATCCTACAAGCTGATTAAGAATTTATTAAAATGACACTTTAACTCAGCACCCAGATATCTTATCAACACCATATGGCTGTATTGTTGGTTGGCTGCGTTAATAAACACACCGAATTAGCTTGACTCCTTTAACAAAAGCTTTCATACTTATGAAACAGTGATGAGGTTTATGTCTACTGCAGATCCTGTTTCATGTTCTTGGGCCAGTTTCACATTTAGCTTGATTTGTTGCTGAAATTTTTTTAATCTACATGCATGTAACTTTGCGTAAGTATTAATATCGCAGAATCATCTCTATTCTCCTGTGAATTTATGCTTGCATTTTTCTCTTGTTTTGATTAGATGATATTTTAAAGTGTAAACAATGCTCCACACCTTCATTTCCTGTCTAAGTGATTGAGGAAATGACCACCTACCTGTTATTGTGCACAAATTAGGCATGGACATAAATGGAAAAAACACATTGTTACATTCATATGCTTCTCTGAGAATTCTCTGCTCTAAGCTCTTGACCTCAAAAGTTGCATTCTTAATATCTTTGTTTTGTACATTTACCATGTCAATTTTATACACTTTCCATATCTGAAAAGCTGAAATCATTAGCATACTTTAACCAAAAATTATGAGGAGTCACTTGGAAATAATGCAAACTATGGGGAAATCATTAGGCCTCCAATCAGCACTGAGAAAATAAAATTGCAGCAGCTTCCTATTCTGTTAAATTTGTCTTTCTTCGGACAAATTCCATCTATCTCCCCTGTTTGTGCTTCATGCACCACTCCTAACGTCCAGAGTGCAAACAGACACTTGTTTCTCCAGGACATTTTTCTTTTTCATTTTTTAAATCTAATTAAGATGATTGCCAGTTGTCTGCCCTTTCAAGCAATTCAACTAACACTATTGCCCTTGATTAAGTCATTTAAGTCTTGTCGAGTTATTTGGGGATTTTTGCAGGTATTTCTTCTTTTGTTCTTAAAAGGAAAGATTCCTAAATATTTCACGGCTTGTTGCTGTTGTTCTAGGGAGAAAATAAGATAAGATAAGATAAGTTAAGAATCATTAAATAAATCAAAGAACTAACTTAATTGTATTGTTGTAATCTTGATTCTGGCAACACAAACCAAGACTTTGGGACACAGGCATGATTACCACAGCGTGACAACACTTTTCCTTTTGAAAACACTTTCTGATCATTGATGGACAGATGATGTTGTACAGCAATATTTCCTCTGCCTTTTTGACCAACTGAGATGGGTGTATGCCCAGAAATCTCAGTGGAATTACTGCATAAGATTGATGTTTTGTTTCATCTTGCATAATTGAGGATCAGGCTGCATTTCTTAATACAGCTACCAACATGTATTAGAGACATCTACGATTGTAGTGAAATGCTGTTCTCTCTGGTTTGTCTATGTTCTGAAGCTTAGGGTCGTTTAAGGTGGAATGCATGTCTGAGGGGAAAAAATGACTGTTCTTTGTACATGGCTGAAGTTTAACTGGACTGTAAGTTTTTATTCATTCTTTGAATTACCACAAGAACTCATTTGTAACTGGAGTTGTTTAGTTATGTTGCACGTTCAATATTGCAGTTGGCTATCCACCTTAAGTGATCCAAAACCGAAAAAATAAGTTAGTATTACCCTATCAAGCAGGGTATCAAACAGGAATAGAGCAATATCTATATCTTTTCATGCTTTTCAATGTTTGGAGTACTCTCCATTGTCAAAAAAACTCCAGTTGTCACTTCTTGGCCATGAGCAGAGAGAGACAGAGAGCCTAGTATACCGGCCCAAAACACTTGGTTGTTTTTTTGACCATTTACAGACACTGGGGCTTCGTAAACACATTAGACTGGTATCAAGCAGACAAACACACTGGAGAGTTGGCAAATGGTGAGGAAACATCCTCAGAACTTTATAAAAGTTTTTTGATTAAAATGGTGAACGTCGCTTTTAAGTGTTTAATATTTTCCAAAAATATTCCTATGTTCATGTGGCTACACTATCACAATAACATGACAGTCTCTCCAGCACTGCAGTCAAAGGACTCAAAGCTTAAGCCTATAACAGTGATTCCCAGCCGTACCCAACATGGACTGAGACATGTAACATGTAACTATATTTTATAAATATTTAACTTGTATTTTGCCACTCAACTTTTTTTTGGATGTGTTAGAGGCATCAAATTTTAACTTTATATTTATATTAATGTTTATATATAACATTATGTTTATATTTATACACACTACAGTAATATTACGGCGGCACGGTGGCTTGGTGGTTAGCACGTTCGCCTCCCAGCGCTGGGATCTTGGGTTCAAGTCCCATCTGGGTGGAGTTTCCATGTTCTCCCCGTGTCTGCGTGGGTTTCCTCCGGGGGCTCCGGTTTCCTCCCACAGTCCAAAAACATGGAGGGTAGGTGAATTGGCTTCTCTAATAACTGTCCTGGTGTGTGAATGAATGTCTGTATGTGTGAGCTGGATTGGCGCTCTGTCCTGGGTTAAACCCTAGTGCCCGATGCAGTCCTCCAGGTGGACGGTCGTTTCTGGTTGAGAGTACGCTGTGCGCGTTTGGCTGCCGCTTCTCGCCAGTGTGTGTGTGAATTGAGCGTTCTGAGCAGTGTAGATTGTAAAGCGTCCTTGGGTGTCTAGAAAGGCGCTATATAAGTGTAACAATAATAATAATAATAATAATAATTAGTCAATGAAAATATTAAAAGTGGCTGCACGGTGGCGCAGCATGTAGTGTCGCAGTCACACAGCTCCAGGGACCTGGAGGTTGTGGGTTCGATTCCCGCTCCGGGAATCCCGCTCTGTGAGGAGTTGGTGTTTTCTCCCCGTGTCTGCATGGATTTCCTCCGGGTTTTCTCACACAGTCCAAAAACACACGTTGGTAGGTGGATTGGCGACTCAAAAAGTGTCCGTAGGTGTGAATGTGTGTGTTTGTCTGTGTTGCCCTGTGAAGGATTGGCGCCCCCTCCAGGGTGTATTCCTGCCTTGCGCCCAATGATTCCAGGTAGGCTCTGGACCCACCGCGACCCTGAACTGGATAAGCAGTTACAGATAATAAATGAATGAATGAATATTAAAAGTAATTTCTTTGTACATGTCAGGTAAATAAAGCTTCAAGACAATGACCGAATCACAGGTTTTTGTTTTTACAGCCGTTTTAAAAATGGGGTTAGTTTGTTCATCATGGTGTTTGGGTTTTTTGCCATTGGCTCGGCAGAAATATTGTCATAGTGGTGCAAGGGGTGGCGTTGCTGTCGAACATATCCAGGGACCTATGGTTGTAGGTTTGAGCCCTGCCTTGTGTTGCAATGTGTGAAGTAATTAGTGTGTTCACCCCATGTCTGTGGGTTTTCTCCATGTGCTTCAGTATCCTCCCACAATCCAAAAACAAATCGGTAGGTTGATTGACTGATGAAAAGTGTATGTTGCTGTGACTGATTGGTACATTGTGATGAACTGAACTGGTAAAAATTGACAGAAATTAATTCTGTGACTACATTTTTTTAATGCCTTTTTCTTCATTTTTATATTATGACTGATTTATAGGTGCTGTGAATGCTCGTATATTGAAGCGTAAAATCATCTTTGCTCAGCTAGTTAGAGATGTTAATAACCAGTAAATCCAGAATCAGGATTTTCTGCTTTGTACAGTTTATCACATAATTCGAGGTGGCCAACCTATCAGACACCAAGTACCAGAAAAACAAACACATTACTACCAGGAATCACAAATAATGTATTTACGCACATAGTGAAAAACAACGACCAAACTAAATACATTGAATAGACACTGATAGTCTGTCAAATTGAAATTTTTGTAATTACAGTATTATTGCTAGGGACAATTCAGTAGTCGCTAGATATTGGTCAAATCTACTCCCTTGAGCCCAAATGTACACGGATCCAACAGCTGTATGTTTTATTATGAAAGTAAGGGCTGCAATTGTACAGGAAAAGAGCCATATGTGGCTCGCGAGCTGCGGGTTGGCCACCTCTGACATATTTAATATGTATGGTGAAAGTGGTATTCATCAGTTTTGTCAATTTCTATTGTTCACTTGTAGGAGGGCCAGTATCTTTTAACATTACATTGAAATTGCCTCTTGGTTTAAATAAGTGCCCATCCCTGTAAAGTTGGACTACTGTGAGAATGGAAATATCTTTGCACTACAATGCAGTGTTCAAATAAGCAGCCAGTTTTATATATGGTAATATTGCTACGAAAAACATGACATTAGATCACTAACCTTTATAAACAATTTTCAACGTGTTTGCTAATATGCATTTGAGCTTAATATGAGACCATGAATTGTCATCATAAAACGTCCAGATTGACAAAAAAGGAAAATAATTACTTTAAGTGGTTCAGCTTAGCAGTATGGCTCTTCTAACCTTGTCCTACCTTGTTATTAGCTTTTAATGTTTCATAATTGGAGATGGCACTGGTGGAAAAGGCAGTAGGCTCAGGGTTTGTTGGGTCTGCCCTTGAGAGTGGCCCTAATGAATCAATGGATGGCAATAATTGTGCTGGTCATTACTGAATCAAGTGATCTGCAGAATAATGTATTGATTTTTGCTCTTTCTTACTACATTATTATTCTGTATCACCATATTGCAACATCAGGGGAACTAACTGATGGATATGCAGAATCAGTGGCAGTTGAACATCTCCGTTCCATCACATTGCCTTGTACCTATGCAAAACTGCACAGTTAACATATACATATGGTTATAGTTGGGAACTTCTATGTCCAATATTGTAAATTAGTATGAAAAGCTTCCTGTAAACTAGCGTTTCTATTTTATTATTGCATTTATTCAATACAGTGTTTGTATATTTTAATAAAGCTTTGCATAGAAGTTTCTGTTAAGACATTTAGCTGCTTCTTGTGTACATCATGGTAAACATCTTGTATTACCTCCGGAAGCTACTTTTTGGTGATGTGATATTAGAACTGCGTGTTTAAAATTGTTGAACCAACAGTTTAAGCTAAAGGACATAAGCAGTACTTCTGAACACAACGGTCTATCTCAGCATTAAATATGTACGATTTGTAACACTATCCACCCAGCAATAATAGGATGGGGATTTGAACTATGAACATGTCTTGTAATATTTATCAACTAGTAGGTTTGAAATATTATTCTATTCAGCCTTAATAGCCCAAAGTGTAAAAGGCCATTGATATGTTGAGAAAGGTTTAAAGGTATGTCATTCCTAAACTGGCATTAGGCAGTAATTCTGGTCATGAAATATCAAGATTATTCATATTTGTCTAGCATTTCCAAATAGTTCAAATAATCTGGTATTAAACTGCTCACTCATTAGTGTGTCTTAAAAATGGCCAGCAGTTGCAACTTTGTTCCTCAACGAAATTTTATTGAATCCCAGTGTATGCGTCCAAATAAATAAAACATATTACATAGATGCAATTTTGTTCTTTAGTTTTTTTAATTTGGCTGTAATTATGTTAATGTAATATATTTTATTCGTGTGGAAATTATGTACAAGTTTAAATAAAGTGTTCAATGCAGCACCATTTTTTGGTGAAGAAATCTTATTATTCATGAGAAAGCAAGATCATTGTAAGCAATTCTGGCCTTATTTTCCAATTAAAAACCATTTGTGACTTTATGCTGTACATGTGAAACAATTTCCAGTCTGACCCTGGGTGACACACACAGATCAGTGCCCTACCTTGTTAGTTGACTATGCAATCGATCTCTTCAGATTCTTTATTATGTAGAGCAGGGCCCATCACAAAACTGCTAATTGGCAATAATCTGTTTGTCAATAGTTCACAAGACTGCAGAATTTAGATAAGGGGAAGTTCAGGGTTAAAACACATTATCACTTCTCTTTTGGTCCCTCAGGAGTCACTCCTGGAACAGCCTCTGAAGCAAAATGAATAAATAAATAACCAAACAAAAATAAATAAATAAATAAATAAATAAAACTATTATACCTGCATATAACTCAAAGCAAAAGGAAACTTGGCTAGTGAAGAAAGAATATTTTTTATAGTTCATAATTCACATTATTAGCAAATCATTTTATTAAGGTGTTGTATCTGTGTTTTTCTTATCAGCACCTGTTCATTTGTATGGGGACATAAAGCTCATAAAAAGTACTCATTAATTCCCAGCAATGCACGGTTATATGTTGAAGGTCAGATGGAGCAATATTCACAGAAATCTTTCACTTCCCTGTTTGTGTTGCACTGACAATCACATTAAAAGGTGAAAAGTACACGGTTACAGAAACTGTGATATCTTTCAAAACCATTGTTAAAAGCTGTTATAGGAAGTCTGAATGGTGAATATGCTCTATAAACGCTGAACACGTTTGGTTAATTTTTTAACCCCTTTTGGATTTTCACTTTATCAGATTTACACAGTGACAGAGATATTGATTTTACTTATATAGAATATAGCTTGTTGCATATGTATACACACACACACTCACCATTTCTAGAAGATTGGGACACTGCAAAATGTAAATAAATACAGAACTGAATTCTTTTAAATTTAAGACAAAATTTTGAAACAGAATAGTTTTACTGTTTTTTGAAAAAAATATATGCCCATTTTGTATTTGATGCCAGCAGCGTGTTGCAAAGAAGTTGAGACTGTGGCATTTTACCACTGTGTTGTATCACCTCTTATACTAACAACACTGTGTAATCATGTGGGAAAAGAGGAGACCAGTTGCTGTAGGTTTGAAAGTGAAATGTTGCCCCATTCTTTGAGTCTGAACTAGATTAGAACCTCTCTTTTAATATAAGCAAGACATTCCCTCTATAAGACAAGGTCTGGATGGCAGTTTCTTACTCAACACTCAAAACATTCAAAATTAACAATGCCTTTACAAATGTTTCACCTACGCCATGTGCACTAATGCACCCCATTTCTTCACAGATGCTGGATTTTGAACTGTGCGTTTATAACAAGCTGGATGGTCTGTATTCTCATTAGCACGGAGAACATGGCGTCAATGATTTTCAAAAAGATTTCAAATTATTATTCGTCTGACCATAGGACACTTTTATATTTTGCCTCACTTCATCTTAAATGAGCACAGGCCCAGAGCAGGCAGCGATGTTTCTGGATCCTGCTTATATATTCAGTTCAGTTCAATTCAGTTTATTTATGAAGCACATTTAAAAGCCAATGCTGTACAGCAGATATAGCAGCAACAAAATCAAAATCAAGACCACAGGATAGGAATGAAACAACATAGTAAGACTAAAAGAGTTAAAGGTTATTAAATAAATATTTGTTTTGGAAGTGTTTCTGAGCCAGTGCAGTGGTTTCCTCTGCAGAATTATGTTTGTTTTCAATAAGGTGCCACCTGTGTGCAGAAAGATCATAGCCAGCCAATAGTGGTTTTGGGCCTTGTACCACACATACAGAGCAGGTAGTGTCGCAGTCACACAGCTCCAGGGGCCTGGAGGTTGTGGGTTCGAGTCCCGCTCCGGGTGACTGTCTGTGAGGAGTTGGTGTGTTCTCCCTGTGTCCGCATGGGTTTTCTCCGGGTGCTCCGGTTTCCTCCCACGGTCCAAAAACACACATTGGTAGGTGAATTGGCTTGGGTGTGTGTGTGAGTGAATTTGCGTTGCCCTATGAAGGACTGGCGCCCCCTTTAGGGTGTATTCCTGCCTTGTGCCCAATGATTTCAGGTAGGTTCTGGACCCACAGCGACCCTGAATTGGAAAAGTGGTTACAGATAATGAATGAATGAATATCATGCATTACAGATGATGAAATCCCCTGATTGACTCTTCAAATATTTCCCTGTCCATTTGCCTGCACAAATTTTACAGAGTGGTGAACCCCTCCCCATCTTTTCTTCTGAAAGACTTTGCCTCTCTGAGATGCTCTTTTTAAACCCAATCATGTCACTGACCTGTTGCCAATTATCCTCGTTTATTTTTTGTAGCATTACACACATTTTTTGGAACATGTTGCTGAATATGGAATGTAATTATACCATATTTTAATTTTGTTGATTTCATATAATCTATTAAATCTCTATTGTATTTTATTTTTACACAGTTCTATAATGAACGCTTACAAATTTTCACCTCTCCTTCTGGAGAAGAGAGGGTAAATTACCTTTTACAGAACACAACTGGATGGTATAACCTCCTTGTTTCTAAGTTATAGTCCATTTTGTAGTTTTATCTGCTCCACATACCATAAAGTTGACCATATGTCACTTACAGGATATACAGGTTCAAGTGCGCACCCGTTTTCCGTCAAGCCCCGCCCTCCTGCGGTGGGATTGGCTCATCGCTCAGATTCAGTCAACACTGCCCCAATGCCAGCTCTAGAGAGGAGGCGCAGCCAATAGGGGCGGACAAAGCAGAGAGCCGTCAGCGCTAAGCTGACAGGTCCAGTACGACCGAATCCGCTCCGGCTTTTCCCTTCGCTCGGAGACAAATTCAATTAAGCACTCCTCTTCCCTCTCAACTCTCCAGGGCACATCTTCCGGGCTGCTCACCCTCTGTCTTAGAAATACGAGGAAAATGCAATAATAATAACAATAATAAAGAAATAATAAAAAAAGCAAATGACACAACTTTGGTCACGCATGCTCGGAGTCCACCTTCCTCGCCCAACCTTTCCTCCATCTAAGTTGGAAAACTCGGCGCAATAAAGCGACGAAGTAGCCCCGCAGGTAAGACTTTATTTTCCACTATCGACTGACTAGGTTCACTTAAGCGGCTCAGTCCGAGTGAAAAAGTGCTTTTAACCGTGTCCAGGTGTTCTCCGTGACACTGGCGGGGATGGAGACACTCTCGGGGTTTCAGACTGTACTTCAAATCGCTGATCAGTCTGTCCGAGGGCAGAAGAGAGAGAGAGAGAGTGAGAGAAAAGTCACCTGTTTCATACAGTTACCAAAGTCATTCAGAACCGAGGGCATTTTACAGAGGACCGACTGAAAGTAAAGCTAGGGGCAGAGATGCTTGTATTATCCGTAAACACACAGACGGTCGAGTGGAGTCGTTTAGATGATCAACTTTGTTGCTTTCTCGTTTTTAAACGCGGAACGCGAACAGGGTTTTATCAGCCTTTAGACTTTACTGTGTCATTTGGGCTTAGACTGTGAGCGGTTTAACACTGTACCGAGAACTAAACTTAGGCTGTAACGTGTTTGTTTTTGCGTCAAAATAGAATACAGTTCACGCCTGTCTTTGTTTTTGGCGCCTTCCTTTTTTAAATGTTAAAAAATAGACCTGTTCTACCCGGTTCTAGCGTTATTTTATACCCACATCGAGAGATTCGTCATGTACATACAGGATAAAGTGAAAGTGTGGGAGAAAAGAATAAGTTTTGTTTTTTCCACGCCGTGACAGCGCTTTTGTGTTCAGGTTCACACAGAATGTAGAGCGTGGTGTTGTTGGCATTAAGTTAAAACACAGCTGATCTGACCAGGTTAGCTTATATATCCATACGTTCCCGATTCAACACTGAGCGGGTTACTGTTCGCTTAGTCTGTCTAATCTGAACAAACAGGCTCCTGCGGAGTGTTGAAGTCCTCTGTGCTACTGTTGAAGGCGGTAAAGTGCTGCCCAGGACAGTGGTCTGTTACAAAGCACGTTTTTGGCAGTGTATTCTGACCTGGACACATGCACAGACCGCACGGGGTACAGACTGTAACCAGCGTACACGAGCCTGTGAACTCACACAATCACATTTTACTTCAGTTTCTATTCCGGCTGAGTTTATTCTGTGTGAGCCACCTGTCTCTAAACGCTGCTGCAACCTAAAAGAAAAGTTGCCAATGTCCCATATTGGTGTCTTCTGTTATTCTGGTAGCTAGAGAGAAGCCTTGCAAAGGATTTTGGGTTAATCCAGGTGTCTCCTAACACTGAGTCCTGTGATGACTCTTGTGTCTTCCTTGTTTTCTTAAGGGCTGCTTTAATCTGTCCATGACAAAGCGGCATATGAGGCATTGTTGATTAGATTAGGTGCAAGATGTCTCACAAATGCCTCTTATCCGCCGTCCTGGCCTATTTCAGCTTGTTTGTTTGTTTATTAATACGAAAGGAGCTGCATATGTAAAGATAAACATGCGTAATTGTCACTTTATTACATCACAACAAGAATAAAGATTGTTTACTTTACAGCTCCAGCTAACCCTGTAAATGCATTTAAATTTTCAGTGGCTGTAAATATCAACAACCTCCACAGGTTTATTTTTTGCACAATTTACTACATATGTTGTGCGTGGCAGAGAGAGTGTTAGAAAGATCAGAGGCTCTTTAAACCCTGGGGTCTGCTGATTCTCACCGGATCTTTCTTCTTTGCTAATTATTGTGTTGTTTTCAGAGCAAATATGTCATATCCATGGCGACCAGGCAGGTTTATTGTCTTTCTCATGCAATGGCTCACATAAGTAATTAATTACTCTCCCCCCCCTCTCTCTCTTCTCTCTCTCTCTCTGCAGTTAAACCAATCATTCGGGGAAAGTCATCTCTTTTTTTAAATGTCTGTGGTATCTGAATGAAGGTAAAAAAAAAAACTTGTTTTTTCTATTTTGTTTTTAAATGTTTGTTGTACGTCTCTTATTTCACTCCTGTGTAACTTTGCATTCTGAGCATTTAGAGCAGCATTACGTGTGTTTGTTGGATGGGCTTGTGTGTTTGTGCAGTTTTGCATTTTACATAAGCTTTTTTGAATACCTTTATTTCAGTCATAAACTGTGCATCCTGCATGAGCCTTAGATACACATGACTGTTCAGACAGCATCCAGACCTTTCAGTGAAATTTGGCCATTGAGGGATAACAGCTTTCCCTTTGCTCAGCGATTATCGACAGGCCATATGTAATTGTTGATTAGTGTTTGAGCTATAGGGTGTGTGTTGCAGTAGCGGTCCCAGTTTGCCCGGTGGTGTGTCTGTGGAGCGTGGTGGCATGTGGCTTGTGTCTGAAGGTGTGCTTCCATCTGGACAGCCAGTCATCTCACACTGGCCCAGCACATTTACAGGTGCTCATCTGCCTCAGTGTTGATGAAGCACTGCCATGTCCATCTGTCCCTTCTTTTCTGCCTCCGACACCTTTCTTCATCTCATCATTTTGGGTATTGCCCATATCTGATATTTTTCATGTACATGTTTGCTGAGGCAGTCACAGTCTTTTTATCTCAAATTTAGGATTAAATCTGCCTTGATTACCATTCCAGAAGCATAATGGTAGGCAAACAATTATGGTCAAATTAATACAATAATGGCATTTTGTAACGATGTCATAATTTATGTCACATCATAAATGTCTGTTTTACTACATAAAACAAGTTGCTCAGTATTGGCCAGTTCCCTATAAAGCATCAACACCATGATAATGTCAATCAACACTTAAAACCTGTGGGTTTATTAATATTAGAGGCAATATTGCCATACATATATTGATAATAAGCGATTTTTTTCATCTAATTCTTCACCAAGATTCAAACTTGCTGGTGAGGGGCCAAAACCTTGTGCCTCTGGGGAACTCTGTATGAAGCACCTCTGTTTAGCTATGACAGCTGTGAAGTCTGAACTGGTGAATTTGAACATAAAACAACACCCAAAACATCATAGTAATAACAACCAATAAAAATGAATCTTAAAATAACATTTAGGTTTAAAATAAAATGTAATATGTATTTAAAATATAAAATATGAAATGATATTATCATACATTTCCAATTACTTAATTGATTAAAATTGGTATTGACCACAAAATGTTTTTGTGTTGGTTTTTTTTATGTTGGTCACGCCTTGATGTAAACACACGTCTAATGTCCTGTCTGTATCCTCTCTTTTATTTGTTACAGCATATTATTCAGTCACGATCATAATATACCAATATATCACCTGCAGGTTAAGATGGTATTGGAAGGTGTCTTTTAAAAAAAAAAAAAATAATAAACTGAATTAAGTCCTTTTTGTGTGCTTTGCCAACTCTAACATTGAATTGTAGTTTTTAAGTTCGATATTGATGATATACATTTTCTCTGGGTTTGCATGCCGACAAGAAACTTTCATGGCTTGAGGGATGTTTTCTTTTTCTTTTTTCATTTTTTTTGTCTGACCTTGGCTTTGAACCCGTAGCCCTTGCGGTGCAAACGTACATTCATAATTCCACAGTCTGCCTGACAGAGCTCAAGATGTAGTGTAATTGCTTTTTCACACCTCCACTTTGTAAATTGCACGATGTAATGATTTGGTATCCATCTTCACACCATTGTAGGCCTTGTAAAATCTACTTCTCTCAACACAGGAGCATGCGGAGCCTCATGTTTGTTTAATCATCGTTATTATTTTTATTTTAGTGCAGGGGAAATGTCCTCTTTGCATGCTTGATCAACCAGTAGAGAAATCCAATATAATTGAGGTTCAAGGTGAATTGCGTCCCGAGCATTTCCCCTTGACCGAAAAGAGCACGCACAAAAAGATCTTGAGCAAAATAAACAAATCATGGCGACAACAGTAATATAGGCTTGATTTTGAAGGCATGAAATAAGTATCGATTTAAGCCTTCACTTCATAGATGAAAATGGCCTTTTTGGTAATTTGTCCAGGGCCCTTTCAATACAAGAGGAAAAGAGAGAGAGAGAGATAGAGAGAGAGAGAGGGAGGGAGGAAGCGACAGAGAGCTAGTGAGACACAAGGGGAGGGAGAGAGGAGAGCAAGCTAACAAGACAGAGAAAGGGACATGCTGCCCCTTTCCGAGCTCATTATCATTCTTAATAAGTCTTAAGGAAAGAAGGAGCATTGAGCGTAAATGCAAGGTAATCCTAACGCTGGCCAAGGTTAGTGGGGACACAAGCACATGCACAAGCCTTCCCAGCTGGCAAGCCATGTCCATAGCATGACTGACCTACTGTGATTGAGAGAATGGAAATAGGTGCAAAAAATGTTCACTCAAAATATGATGCTTAAATTCAAATCTAATCTCTAATAGATTCATCTCTTTGAATGTTTGAATATGTATCAGATCAGGTTTGCTCTGTATACCATGTGCTTGGGAATAGTGCATTTGATAGTAAAAAAAAATCACTTGTGGTGCAGCAGCGAACAGTAAACAGGTACTGGAGTGTGTGGTTGTGTAGGTGTTGGCTGCCAGGTATTTATTATAGTTGCGAGAAGATTAAGTGATTGCATGGGCAAAGCTGTGTTTAGCTTACAAGTGAGTTTAGTGAATTATCACACTGAGGAAACTGATTGACTAGTTGAGAGGGATTTAGAGCATATGAACACACACGTACTGCGACAAATCATGTGCAGGGTCTGTATTTATATTACTGATGTTTCTGCCTCTGTGCTCTCTTTTTTCCCCTCTCCTGAGAAAAGTTTATTTTCAGCTCATACACCGCATTACTCTCGTACTGTGTCAGTTTATACTTTATGTGCTGTTTAGGGCTGGCCCCGACTGCATTTAAAAGGTGTTTATATTTGTGAGTCTGTCTGAAAGAGTGCTTGAATACTTGGTCTTGGTTTTAATAATAATAATAATAAAATAGTATTTATTTTTCATATTTATTAAGCATTTAAGCAGGTTTTTGAGGGGTACTCTATAGCATCTAATTGAACATGTTCTTAAAGGAGGTCATAAATATGTGCTATAATATAGGGGACAAATGAGTCTGGCTGGATGCTTGCTAACCCAGATATCACCAAAATTAACTATAAATTATAATATTTGGTTTTTCTGGTTTGCTAAATAGAAAGTCAATTTCACAGTTCCTTGCTAATGACTTGTTGAGCTCTAAGTTAATCATATATTTTAAGTGATGGTATTGGAACTAGCTGAACTTACTCTCCAAGAACATCCTCAGTTTCTTCACCAGAAAAATAGGGCTACATAAGTTAACATTTTTATATTGTTATCTTTGTTTAAATGCCATGATTTGCCATTTCTTAAGGATTGATGAATAATTTTGTTAAAATCATGTCTGAAAATAGGCAGGAACTGTTTCTTAGATTTATTTTTGTTGTTTGGGAGTGGGGAGGGTGTTGTCATGGGATTTAACAAATTTCAAAGCTTCTAAATACTAACAAAGAACTGAATAGCAGCATAAACAAATACATCAGTACACAGATAATTTGGGGCATCTCTAGTGTGAATGTATTGCTGTTTTTCTACCCCAGCCGTGTTTTAGAGACAGTGTTTATCTGCTGTTTTAAGGCAGTCCGCTTTGATAAGTGTATAGTGATGTACTCTGCACTCTATTGCATCTGTAATCAGTCCACATCTGAATAATACACAATTATGCACCGCAGCAAACAAATGAGCAAACACACGCCAGGCTGATCTGTTGGCTGAGAAGGAGCTGCCCTTTTGTCTGCTTCGCACTAATGTCATCTCTTGCCTCTGTGTGTCATGTAAAGATGATTTACCTTCAAACAGATGTTGTGAGCCTTTTACGTTCAGATCATTTGTTCTACTTTCTGCCCTTTCAAAGGTTATGATTGAAACGCAAAGCCTTCTGAGTTTCTCTGTATAATTGCTCGTGTTTGTGGTGCTGTTGTTTTCTGGCACGGAGATGGAAAGTATGAAGAACGCTTGAATACGAGCCTCTGGGACTGCTCACTGCTATTACATCAGTGCAGGCACCTGTAGGAGCATCTTTTCCTGCAGTCGCTCTCTGTAGTCCCCTCCCCGCCGCTCTCCTGGCCCCTGCGGGCGAGCCATCGCCATGGTGATCAGAACCCAGAACCTCCACAAAGCAGGTCCGTTGTGACTGGCGTGCGTTGAGGTGAGAGGAACAAAATGTCACAGCAACGAGCCTTTTTTTTCCTTTTTGTTGTTTTTGTCTTGTAGGCCCTGTGGGGTTTGTTTAGCCTTTGATTCATCCGCGCTGCTGTCTGCTAAACGAGCTGTTTGTGATATCGCTTAATTGCCTCTTTTAAGTCATCCGTTTTGGTCTGGTGTTCATTCTCTCTTGCTGTGCGGAATAAGGAAGAAACATGTCAAACCAGGTGGAAGTGCAGCATTCTTTTCCGTCACTTTTTTTTTTGTGGGGTTTGATTTGAACTATTCCACAAAGGTATTTTGTTAAAAAAAAAAAAGTCAATAACACATTAAATTAATTTAAATGGAAATGTTTACATTGTTTCTGTATAAATACAATTAACGCTAAAACAAAGTTGTTTGAATGCAGAAAATGATTCATTTAAGGCTATTAAACAACTTTGGACAAAGTCAATTCAGTGTATAACTTTGTTTAGTTTATAAAAATGTAATATAATGCACAAAATATAATACCTGTAATATCTCAACCCCAATGTCTTCAGCATTAAAAATAATATTTACATTCAAATAATGTCAACCCATAATCAGATTTGTCACACAGAAACAAACAAACAAAAAAAAAATATATATATATATACACCCTGAGATAGATAACTCTTCTTATATAATGAATAAAGTAAATGATAATACAGATATAAATCAAATTAAAGACAATATTTCAAGTCACAAAGTAAGTAACTTCTTTTTTGAGTTCTTCTCCACTAGGGGCAGTAAGAACAAGTTAAAATGGGCTGCACTCTGCCAATGGAAGCACCCTCACATTTAAATACCCAGACCACTGCTGCCTTGCACAATTTCAGATTAAACCATATTTGAAAAGAAGAAGCGCTATCCCTTTTTCTCAGTTTCCACCAAACCTTCATTTTCAAGGAAGTTGGAGCCCAAGCCTTTTAGTCTGCAGCTGTGCTGCTTGGCACTGGTTAATTCCCTGCTCAAACACACTTTTCAATTGAGCAGATAGTCACCAAGCTCAGTAATTGTGTGTGGTGGTGTTAAAAAATCTTCCCTGGAAAGGTACAATATAAAACATGGAACAGTGCAGAACTTGATCTGAAGTATTCCACATGAAAAGTTGTTTTTTTTCATCTCAAGTATTAGATTCAAAACACATCATAGAACTGGCTCACTCACTCATATTTATGAAAAGTTCCCCCGATAAGGGCTCTGTTCTGTGCTTTGCATCAGTGACACAGGGTTTCTTTGGGTGATGGTTGGTGAAACAGAAAATGAGTCTTTTTAGAGGGAGGGAGCCATTGCTACATTGTGGTGGAAAATGAAAACATGATTACTTTTGTTTAAAGTAGCGTGGACTCAAAGTAAAAGTAACATTTTTTAAAATATCAATGGTAACTTTAAAAGTTATTGCTATTATTTTACACGTTTGTTTCAGCAAATGTATGTTGGAACTTTTCACATCACGGTACTGTGCTAACAACAGTGACATTCAAATTCATAACTTAATAAAATACTTATAAACAAAAGAGGTGCTGAGAGAAATGTTGTCAGTGTACACTTTACTCAATAAGTCTCTGCTTGTAATAGCAAGTTATGAGCAAAGTAATCATATCCAATTAGACTGTGCTTGTGTTGTCACCAGAGACCTCTAAGGGTTAAATCCTTTGGAACGTAAGGTGGTCTATGAGTGGTGCTATCAGTGTCTCAGGAAGTGTTTAGTTGCTGCACGATCTGGGAGGGGTTTTAGTTTATGGTAATTGATGCTGTTGCGGTGGGGGACATACGGTGGGGTGTGACAGGCGGGGCACGGGGCCGTGGCCGTGGGGTGGGTCAGTGAAGGGGCTGACCGTGAGGAAGGCTTCAGGTTTGCCTCCTCACCTCTAGGAGCATGCAGGCTGCTCTGGATGACAGGCTCAGGGTGGAGCGTGGCCTCCGGTGTAGAGCTTTGGGCTGAAGGTGCAGAGGTGCCATCAAACACACTGCACCCAGACAGCCAGCACAGTAGCCTCTACCCTACTACACACTCATTCATCGCCAAGATCTCTCTTTTTCTCCTTCCTTCCCGTTCTTTCTTTCTTTCTGAATGATTTCAGTTGTCAGCTGTGCCTTTTACAGCCCTTTTTCTTTAAACGTATATTAACTGGTAAGTGTTTGTAGACATTTAGTTTTCCTTTCAGTGACTTTTCACTCAAATAGTAAACAATGAGTGCTTTATTTAACATAAAGCAGATTTTTAATAGTAGTTTTCTTCTATAGTCCTTAATTTCTTATTGAAATAGTAAAAGAGTGCTGTCCTTGCTTTTGTATCTTTGCTTTAGCAGATGAACAAAATTGTTTGTCCTCAGTGTTATATTTGCTTAGCCTTCTTTTATTCCCTCTTTCATTCTTTCTATCTTAGAGGAAGACCACAGCCGCCGCATAGCCGCTCTCAATCAGTCTTGTGCGCTAATTCCACTTCAGAATTCCACTTGGCGCGCAGAGTAAATAAATTTTTCAGCGTTTATTAGAATCCAGCTCTGCCAGAAGGGATTCCTCTCTTCTCCTATAGCCGCTCCAGTAATTAGCAAATTGATTAGGAGAACTTCAACACACCTCCTCGGCTCTTATCTTCTCGTTCTAGGACAATATTGCTGTGCCATGGGACGGCGTAAATATTTTAAGGGGAAACCCTCAGCGAATCTCATTAATGGCTGTGGGGCACAGCAGCTGTCTCCTACTGTAGGTCCCAGCCAATTTTCTAAACTGTGATTAAAGAAAAGTTTTGGATTATTTAAACATGCCAAGTCCTGTGGGTTTGCGGTGCCACCGAGGCCATCCCTGAGCTTTTGTTTCAGTTTTTTTTCCCTTTCTATTCCGTGTTCCTTTGTCAACTCCCCTCAGATCGATTAGTGTGAACTCGCTGGAGCGAAGGAGCTTTTGAGCGTACTGGTCATTCTGGGATGCATCATGCAAAATATGACAAAGACCTCTCTTTTATGTACAAATGCTAATTAAATTTTTACCCCCATCCCAGCGCTGCAGTGGCGAGGACTTGGTAGCAATTTGGCAGCTAATCAAATTGCATTTTAAATGGAGCCGTTTAAAGATGACTGTAGACGGCTCTCAAGAAGACACAGTGGTGCAAATTAAGTCAGAATAAGATGCTGTTTGGAGAGGGGAACAATAAAACCAAATCCACATCTCAATTGTCTTATGGGCTTAAGTAAACAGACAACTTACAGTATTTGATTTGTCGTTTTAATTAGTTAAAAGGAACACAGGTACACAATCAGCCATGTGTTTGTGGTGAGAGAGGAGAAAACTGTTTTTCTTTTAATTATGCCGCCTCTGTCGTGCATGTCCTCACGATTTGACTAACTGAGGGAAAATGCACAATCTAACAAACAGGAGGCTGTTAGATTGGTAAAAGGAGGTGGCACCCTGGAAACGATTCATCACTCCTAATTTGAGATTAAAGCCTGCTCGAAATGGCGAACTCTCAGAAAATCCTGTCAACAAGTATGTTTGCTCACCAAAACGAAAGGGGAAAAAATATCTGCGCTAAGAAGCTGTCCTCACACATTTGATATACATCATTAAGTTCCTTGTAGCCAATCAAATTGCCCATTCACCCGGCATTCCAGAACATATTAGTGACGTCTCGTTAGCAGAAAACAGATAACTGAGGGAAAACTGAGGGAACGGTTCGGAGCTGTTTGTCATGCAGAATGACTAGAAAGGGAGATTCTTATGAAATGACATTTCTGTTTTTGCTCTTTCAGCCTGAAAACCTTGCTGCTCCTTTTCCAATGTGAACTCCTAAGAGACCGCCTACAATTTCTCTGTCTTCTTAATTCTTATTTATATTATGGTTTAACAAAAATATCTTAACATGAATACAGAGGTTTATCGCTCTTGTATCAGCCATAAATTAAGTATAATGTAAAACTCTTTGTAGTTATCACACGTTGGATGAACGTGTAATTTAGTTGAATGACACACTCTTATTCATCCAGTCTTTACTGTTGATCTTGCTTTGCATTTACAGCTAATTTAACAAGCCTTACATTAGAAACAATTACTTTAAGACCACATGTAAGTACTAAATTAAATATTATTAACATGCAATTTGTTGGATTCTGACAGTAGGCGGTCATATGAGCAGTTTCATATACAGATTGTTCTCAAAAAAACCTGTACACAGAAAAGTGGTTCTACAGAATTGTTGGTGTAATAACTGATTAATTAAGTCCTAATTAAGTCCTAGGTCTCTTGTCCTAAATGGTATTCTTGAAATGAGGAGAGTGTGACGGAGAGCAATGCTAGATTGAGGCATTGTGGTCAGAGCAGGTTAGGTCTGAGCTGTATCTGCTGAACCATGCCAGCCACAACTAGGCTCGCCATGTGATCATTCCTTTATGGGAAAATGGAAAAAAAGAATGTACAAATACATTTTTGGTGTTTATTTTGCAACCGCACCCCAACAGTCTGCACTATTTAACTTGGCTGGAGAAGAATATGGGTGGGGAACTTCATTTTGTCAACATAACCTGTCCTTTTAGTCACAGAACAAGCTTGTGTGACAAAAAAGGACAAAAAAAAGTGTCATTGTGCACAGCTGTAAGACTGAGATAGACGGAAGGTTTTTGGACTTCGAGTGCACATTGGTTTTCATTTGAGAATGCCTCATTGCTTTTACACAGCAGAAAATGTGGCTAGTTTTATTGGGGGTTTGAAACCCAGAAGTTAGAAACAGCCTCTACTGTCAGTCTCTTTTAAATCCACATTCCATCCCCTCCATGGGTCAGCCTGCTCTTCAGCTGGTCTATTTTGAGTCTTGTGATAGTGTTATACAGTATGTATGGAGACAGACAGGAAAGACACGTGTTTGGCTTCAGCCGAAAATGTGTAGTACATTTCAAGCAGGCTACGCCTCCCAATGCATTGATTGGCTACTTGTGAGGCTCTTCTAGTCAGTTGTTAGTCACGCAACTTGTATTTATTGTGGTTTCTTCTGTTCTTTACCTGTGATTCAATGGGTTGCAGGTTAGTGTTCACAAGAATCTAGTCAACGATGACCCCAACAGCAGAATCAACAATTTATGTCACGTGACATTGATTTGCAAATATTGTCCTCAGGCTGATAGTGGAATGTAAATGAATGGATCGATGAAGTGGATGCCTGATCATGCCAGTCTGATAAGGCCTTGGCACACCCGTTAGCTGCTAACACTCAGTTTCAGGCACATGAACAGTGTACTTCAGTTTGGTTTTAGGGTAAATACACTCGGTTCGACCAGTTTTAGGTGGTTCTTATATTGTCAGTTTAAAGTCTTAAATCCATTTCTTTGTATTTTAGAAATAATCACTACAATAATGGCTATTAAACATCAAATAGTTTTTCCTTCTATAAAGCTACCATTTTAATGATACAAGGTTTAGTTTTGAGAGCGACAACATAAATTTGTTTGTGGTAAAGCCGGTATTTTATAAATGAAAAATAATTTCTAGTGTTTTTAATGCGATACCTAGGCACTGTTGTTAGAGGTGTTATCTTTTAAATAAAAAGCCCTGACTTGGTGAAAGTTTAATTAATAAGAGCACTAAAGCTGTGGGAAGAGGAGCTGGAAGTAGGGTCTTTAAGGGGTACTTATTTTTCCATCTGGGCTATCCTCCAAAAAAACTAGTCAATTAGTGTCTTAAGCTGCAGAGACAAAAACGTTATTAGTTCTAGCAAAAAGAATAATGGGTTTAAAAGGTTTTGCTTGAGAGGCAGGCATAGGCCCAAGCTGAATCCTGGGTTGCTTGAATTTTTTCATTTTTTCATAATCATGAAATACCAAGCAGATTATTATTCATGCAAGTGTTTTTTCTTTTGTTTCCCTCTAATAAAGGGAAGTCGGGAAGAAGGTTGTCATGGTTAACAGGAAGAGAATAAAGGTTAACACAATGGATGCTCAAGTAATCATTTATTCATGTTCTTTACAGTGTGCCAGCTTTGGAATGCGTGGATTTTTACACACAGAGAAAAAAACCCAAAATGACTGCTGAATATTTTTTTGGGAGCTGTCTTTAAAATGTGCTTGAATTGACTGTGTTGTGTTTGTACTACCTTTCGTTGACTCACTTGGTTAGAGGCCAAATTGTTGTGAGTTTTCGGGATCCCAGTAAGACGGCATATTATGGGATGTAATGCCAAAATAATTGTCTGCTTTGCACGGCAGCTCTGCATACAAGAGCCACACCCTTGGTTCTACCTTTAGGATATTTGACATAAACACAGAAATGTTGGCCCCCAAATTAAGCACCAGGTGATCCTGTTGGCACTACACCTCTGCCATGCCAAGTCCTCTTGGAAGTAGGAAAAGTGGGATAATATTGCTTTTACTGTATATATAAAATGCAGAAACCAGTCCTGATGCGTCTGTTTGAGATGGGAATAAAATAATCAATTTGAACTAAAATCGTCCTGAGCAGCCACAATAACCTGTGTTTTAAAATATCTTAATAATCATTCAGCTTGGGGGTTTCTTTATAAAAACTATTGCACATAATACTTCTTTCACATGTAGTGCTTTCAAGAACATAAAGCACTAACAAATACAGCACAAAGAACAGGAATAAATACACAGCAAACCAGAAAGTACCAACCAGCACAGATAGCACTGGTGAGAGTACGTAGCCAGTCAGCAAGCGAGCAGCACCGAACCACAGGGTTAAAGCGGGCTCACTAATTTGACAGTCACTGTGATAGCAGGTGCCAAGCAGCAATGATGAAACCTGGTGTCACCGGTCAGAAGTCACAGCAGGCAGCAGCACAGGAGGGAGACCCACCACACTCCCTGCCAAGTTATAAATCAGAAAAAAACAACTGAACAAAAGACAAACAAAGCACAAGGAAGACACAGGGAGAACCAGCATTCAAACAGAGGGACACCAGTGTGCTCTAGTCTAGAAATGACGTCTGAGAGACAGAAAATTGTATCAAATTAATTATATTTTGCATTAATTTGCTTAATAATTTTTGCCAAATGTTACAGCCAATCCTCTATGAGATTAGTTGTACATAACTAAGTAAATATAGCTTGACTGTGCTTAACAGGAAGAGGAAAAAACAGTTTATCTTTCAATGGAAATCACTTTCAAAGTAAAAAAGATTTTATAACAAGTAATTTTGGAGCTTTTCTATTGGTCCATTTCTCACAGTGTGAAGGACTGAATAAAAAATTGACAAAACGTAGATGCATGTTTTTGATTGGACTGCGACGATCTATATAAACCTTAATTAAATATATTTTCAATTAGCAAGTAAAAATCGGAACGTGTTAGGTTGTGCCTGCTCTCCTGTACTTAATTGTGAAATGGTCACTCTAGGGTGATTGCTTTTGTTTGAGGTGACGGTGTGGATTATGTTAGGGCTAAGGTTTGTATAAGAAAAATCCTGCTGAATTGTGCCCATCCCACTGCTCTCTCTCTAGGCCTTTAGCAAATTCAGGGAAGCGATTGGCTACAGAGGATCATCAAATAAATTAATTGTTTCCCCTCCATGGTAAGAAGGTGCTACTCTCCCAAATCGAGTGCCTGCACTTGGTTATTGCACTTTAATAGCTTGCTCGCCAAACTAACCATATATTACTGCGTGTGCAGACTCAGATCAGAGAAGATGAATAGGCTATTAATTAGAGTTGCGCTGAGAGGGCACAGGGGAGAGACTACTCATAGCCCTGCAATCAGCGTCAACGGGGCCCTTCTCTCTGTACGCCAGCCAGGCCACCGCCAGGTCAAAAGGCTCCACTCCTGACTTACAGACCTGAGAGGACAAGTGAATAAAGCTAGCGGATGTAGCCTCCGGTTGCATCGCTGTATAAGAATTTGGCTTGCTGCTAAGCCTCGGTCAGTGTTAGGGTTCTCTTTTCTGTACGCTTGCTGAGGCAAACCTAGTAAACAACTTCTGCACGTACTGCAGATTTTAAATTAGCAAGTTATGGATAAAACATTTGGCATCCGAGGATGATTTGCGACAGAAACGATCCTTTGGCTTAGCCATTGAGCTGAGTTTCTGAATTAGCCTTTTATCACAATTAATTAAAGCACCCTATAGGAGCTGTTCCATCTTGCGCTCATCCATGTGGGATAAATAAGTCAAAGCGGAGGATATATGTCCCTTTATTAGCTGACATGATCTCGCCAGCATCTGTAGCTAGGAAGCTGTCTGCATTCCCCGCGACTTTGCGCAGGAGTCGCGCGCCATCAGTCATTCTGAGCGCTGGCTTTATGACTCGTTTTGTTAAAAACCTCTTTTTTTTAATGCAAGGTATCAGAGTTATGGCCTGTCTATGCAAATGAGGCAATTTTGACAGTTTGTTATTCATGTCATCGCCTTTTTAAACACTTAAAGGGAATAAATTCATTGCTGACAGGCCGCTCTGAAATTGCCACTAAATATTATTAAATATTTTAACAAGTTCCTTGTAAATATGCCTTAAATGTTTGAACGATGGGCAGCAAGAAAAATGGCCTTGCATCAACTTATTAGAGGCAATAAACTGGGCATGATTTATAGCGATTGTAGAACAACTTAGGACACCTTTTTCCTTTTTTTTCTTTTTCGCTTATCCTGTTTGCCTTGTCCGTCCTGATGCGCTTAGTAAACAGCTAAGCGTTGTTTAAAACCCAGTGATTTTTATAAGTCACGGGGCATTGGGGAGAGGAATGGCTCGGCCCATCAGTAAGACAATCACTCTGATGGCATACTGTACATCACTGCACCGCTTTTAACATCTTTTAAAGTGCTCCTTATCTTTTTATTGTCAAATGCTTTAAATTTTGTGGCCTTGTCGGCCGCGGCTGATGAGAAAGTTGAAGACGTGTTTGTGTGTTTATGGTGAGGATGAGTATCCTGTTATGAGGACTAGTATGAAATCACTTTAATTGAACAGAGCACTATTGGAGATTAGTGGGAAGTGTTTGAGTTAAACACCTAGTGTAACAAACCTTTAAGTCTTGTCATGGAAGTTTCATAGCTTTCACATCAATACGTCCAAAACCAAACTACCTGCTTTTCGTGCAGGAATGGTTTCTGTGGCACTTAATGTTTACTATGCATAACAAGGTTTTTTTTTTTTTTTTTTTTTTGGCAATCTGTCAGAAATGGCAGTTAGATGAGTCAGAGCAGTTCTATTTTTCCCCAAACAAATATTTAGAGAAGGAATGCCACCTTCATTAAAAAAAAAAAAAAAAAGAAGAAAGCATTTCTAGGGCGGCACGGTGGTGCAGCAGGTAGTGCCACAGTCACACAGCTCCAGGGACCTGGAAGTTGTAGGTTGGATTCCCGCTCCGGGTGACTGTCTGTGAGGAGTTGGTGTGTTCTCCCTGTGTCCGAGTGGGTTTCCTCCGGGTGCTCCGGTTTCCTCCCACAGTCCAAAAACACACGTTGCAGGTGGATTGGTGGCTCAAAAGTATCCGTGAGTGTGTGAGTGACTGTGTTGCCCTGTGAAGGACTGGTGCCCCCTCCAGGGTGTATTCCTGCCTTGCGCCCAATGATTCCATGTAGGCTCTGGACCCACCGTGACCCAGAACTGGATAAGCGGTTACAGATAATGAATGAATGAATGAAAGAAGGCATTTCTATGTGGCTTTCAATTTAAGATTTAAATGGTTCAGTCACATAATGTATTACATCAGTAAATTCACACAAAAAAAATAAACGCTGCTCTGTAACACACTTTATTAATGTGCCACGGTGTGACTCGTTTTGATTCTTGTAAATTCAGAATACTGTTTCAGAGTTGTGTAGCTGTAGATGAAAGTTTAGATTTTTAATAAAGCTTTTTTTTTGTCTGTGTGAGAGCAACTGGGAGACCTCAGACTGAAATCATGCAGGCTGTGAAGTCCAGGTGTGGGACTGGGCTGCAAATCGTCAGCCTGTAACTCTTGTTTCAGACAAGACTCATCCATCCTCTCCAGATGTTTAATAAGGGCCTGTGCACCACCACTCCTCCAGGCTCTTTATTCAATAGCCACATAAGCCAAGTCACTAATTTATTTTATTAAAAAGTCAAACAAACTGCACTTTCTAAAAATAGCTGGGAATATTGCACAA
This sequence comes from Hoplias malabaricus, assembly GCF_029633855.1. Lineage (NCBI taxonomy): Eukaryota > Metazoa > Chordata > Actinopteri > Characiformes > Erythrinidae > Hoplias > Hoplias malabaricus. The sequence continues at coordinate 51,258,154 of NC_089804.1, forward strand.
TGTTGGAACAAAGAGCTTGGTTTGTGGTCCATTATCTATTATTAAAGGCCATAGTTTTAAAAGGAAAATGGAAAAATGATGAATGCACAGGAGCATGTGTGTGCCAGAATGTTTAAGTGTTCTCATATTGTACAGTCACAGTTTTCACAGATGTTGGGCTCTTTATTTGCCTATAACATTATTTTAATTGGCCTTGTCTCTGGCGTGATAAGTCTTTTCATATTGGACAGTGCTTCAGTTTATATTGTGAAACAACACATATGGATGGTCCACAACACACATGCATTTTTTCTTTTGTATGTATTAGGTTTCAAAGGCATACAATTTAAATATCCCCTGAAATGACCAACTCACTCTAAATTGAGATATTTGGACAATAAACTAAACTTTGTTTTGTGCTACAGCTTCTCATTGGGTTTAATTGGAATTTTGTCCATATCCTAGTTTAATTTTGTTTAATTTCTCTAATGTTTTTACCAAATAATGCATTTTATTTTCTTTTTTAACATTATATGGCTGTATCATTGTGTTTAAGCGTTTTGGAATGTGCTTTGGAACAGATGAATGAACGAAAACACCTTTCACATGTCCATGTGAACAAAAGGTATATAACGGCTACTTTGTTTCATGTCAATAATCCATATATATCAGGTCTTTAAAGGCACTTATGAAGGGAAAACAAATATTCTTTACTCTTTAAAATAAAATAGATTGCTGTGGTGTGTATAAATTTAAGAGAATATTCATTGTCCATGAAGTCCTTGTTCAGAACCGATTTTGAATTCAGTTTTTGTGCTGCGTGTTTGTGTCAAATTATTGTATTTAAAAAAAAGAACTGTCAAAATTTGAAAAGAAGAGTTGCATTTCTCATTCCTGAAATCACAGTAACACAACAAGCCTATTTCATTTTCAAATAAAGAGAGGTTGAAATAGGGTCATGTAGAAATGACTTGTTTTTGAAATATGACTGTTTTAGTACATATATGAATTATAACTATAATAATAGTTATAAATATAGTACAAGCCACACAACCATTATAAATGGATCTTAAGAAAAAAACGTAGGATGTGGAGCCTTAAACAAACATTAATTTTGCCATCCTTGTCTTCAGAAATGCCACTTTGAAGCGTGTGAATATGATGTTGTTGATGGTCTGGGTGGTGCTGTAGGGGAGGTGCTGCTCTCTGGCCCTGTCCTCATCCTCAGCTCGCCTGGCTCTCTAATGCTGTCCGGATGCATCATTCTTTACGGCTGCAGCGAGATGACGGCTGCCCCGTCAGCGTAGTTGCAGTGCCCCCCCTCCTTTCCCTTTTCCCTCTCTCCTAGCCCTCCCTCTGCAAGTTTTTCGCCGGCTTGGCAGAATATGAGTGGCTCGCTCGTCCGCCTGGCTGTAACCTTGCCACCAGCTCCTGGGTGTCCCCCCCAAGTCTAAAGACTCAAACAATGATGACTCAAGCTGTAGAGAGCGCCCCTGGAGGGGTGAAAATAAGACTGGGCTATGGTGGAGGTGGGGCAGGGGTTAGTTTAACAGTAGCTGGATGCGAACGGGTGAAGGAGGGGTGTCTTCTGGGCTAAAAGCTCGGCCTGCTCTCGCCCCAGCTTATTCGATTAGGTTGTCTGTTCCACAGGAAGCGCTGAAAGGCGCTGGCGATTGTATCGCTATGAGGAGCGCTGCTCTCTGGCTCACAGACAGTTGCCAGTCCTCCTCTTTTGAATGCCAAAGTGGTCTTCAATCTAGTTAGAGCTGGGCTGGCATATCTCGCGCTCTCCCCAAACTCCCCCTCAGGTCCTGATTAGCGGGGTTAAATATGAAGCGCTCTGTGTTGGTATTTCTGTTGCTTGTGTGCTCCACACATGAAATGGTAAATTATTTATTTCTCTCACACCATATGGCTTGTGACTTGCTTGGCTCCTCAGCTGCCGTTAGAATTGGGACAGTGTGAACATTTCTGAGAGCAAAATATTGGGTTTATCATAATAAATGTGTTAAAAAGTACAGTAAATATTTAAAAAGCACCAATGCACACTGATTGTTCCAAATGTTGAAAGAGAAGAGCATTTGTTTGAGAATCTTAGAGCCCTACTAGAGAATAGAAGATAGACGGTAATTCTGCATAAACAAATAGTGAAACCTCAGACTATATTTAGACTAAGGAAAGGACTTCTGGCTCATGCTTTGAAGGAATACAATTCAAAATACTATAATAATCTTGCATTTCCTACTGAAATATAAAAATGATTAACACTGATAACCATCTCCCTTGTAGTCTTTGCATTGGTTTAAAACTAGTACCTTATTATTTAACTTTCTTATTTTCTATTAAGCTGGAACATATCTTAAATGTGTTATTTTGAGACATTTTTACCATAAAAAGCTGCCTGTATAAATCTGACTATATAGAGGGTGATATTTGTGGCAGTATAGAATCCTACTGTGACTGAGCAAGATCTTTGCTACTGTGGGTCTGGAGGGGTGGAGGCGAAAGCTGAGTGGCTAGGGAAGGCCCTGGAAAAAATGGGGTCCTGATCTTCTTGGAAATGCCACAATAAATTGCAGCACCTCCCCAATGCATGGATGATTAAATGTGCTCCTAAACTGCCCTGATTTGTGGGGGCACCTTGCCGATTTTATTTGCCACTGTTAACATTTTCATTCCTGCATTATGCATGCCGCTCTGGGGCAAGGAAGTGCTACAAACAAATGGCCTGGGGGATGAGCGTAAACACAGGCTGCCTCCAGAGCTAAGACTGAGAGAGAGCGAGAGAGAGAGATAGTACCATCACTCACTGCCTTTACTCTTCTTCTGTGCATTGCCATGTTACTGCATGCTGTATTCTCAGATGCTTCTCCAGTGTAAAGCTGAACTGAACTGAAGCCATGAGGTTATGCCTGAGGTTCTTACAGGCCACAAGGCCATCAGAGTCTAGCACTCCAGTTTAGAGACATATTTGTAGAGGGACTGATAGGTAATGGAAAGTGATAGTGGTAGTAAAGTACTGTTTTTGAAGGGGTTGCTGGCTTTGTCTCTTGTCTTGAGCTGCTTTAAAGAAATACTGCAGCATACGACACAATTTTGACATATCTCCATATATATATATATATTATGCAGCTCAGAGACTAGGTGGAGTATTTTTATGTATGTCAGGTTTGAAAGTGAATTACTCCTTGTTTTAATCACTACATGTTAAATGATAATCTGTAAACAAAGCTATTTTTTCTCTGATTTCTGCAAGGCTTTCTAAAAGAATATTTCATTAATTGGTTTTCAATTTCTAATCCTGAAATAGAAAATGAAAAACGACTCATTTCCCTATTTTGAATGATATAAATATCATTGATTTACTGAAAACAAACTGTTTTTTACAACATAATTAAACTAAATACAACAAAAATATGGAAAATGAATATGAACAAATATAAATAAAAATAATGAGTTATTTTTAAATTCCTGACGTTCTTTTGGATGGTAAATAAAGTAGCTTTAGTTATGGTGTACACATCCAATCCCTTGATTTCTGTCATCACCACTGTTTCAGTTTTATATTAAAGCACTCTGACCGTCTTAATGAGTGAAAAATAGAAGAAGTTGCCAAAGCCAAATAGCAAGAGACTTCTTTATAATAGGGAAAGGAAGTGATGCTTGTTCGATCATTTGTGTTTTATGATTTTATTGGAGCAGTTCTCTTGTAAATGTGGTTGATAATTAACAAGCATTTTCACAGTCTGTGCAAACTCTTTGCCTCTCTCATAACCCACACAGACATCTGTTTATTCACCTAAAATGTGTAACGCAGTTTGACTCACACTGGCTGACGAGTTCTCTACTCGCTGGACCAGGCCTGATCTGTGTGTGTGTGTGTGTGTGTGTGTGTGTGTGTGAGGGAGAGAGAGAGAGAGAAAGCGGGAGAATGTGTGTTTGGAATAGGATTGACGTCTGGGAGAGCATGTCAGCTTTGTTAGCATCAGAGTGCAGTTAGAGGCTCGTGAGCTCTCCCCACCCTCACTGCAACCTGACAATGCAAATCTATGCAAATGACGTTTCACTGGCGGACAGTTCTCTGCAGGGCCTGCACTGTATGAATGGGCTTTACAGCTTAGAGATAAAATGATGCTTTAAGTTTTTGTTAAATTTGTAATGAATCTAATATAGGAAACTATTAAGTTGGGAATAGTGTAATCTGATTATTTTAATGATGAAAGGCCAAGCAGTAACCATGCACATCTTTTATAATGCTGTAATACATCTGGAATCCTAGTTTGAAAATCTTCATGGTGGTAAGGCTTTGTGAATTGTCACTTGTGATGTGAAACACTTGTGATGTGACGATAAAAATGATCAGCAGTACGCTGTTTTGACAGGTAAGGACAGGCATGTTGTGACTTTACCATTAGAAGATATTTTATAATCATCATGCTAATTGTCCTGGAGTTTTTTGAAAACAGGTAATCACGTTTAACTGAGCAATCCATGAGTTAATCGATAAGAGAGACTGGTTTGATATAGGCTGAATAACAGGATATGTACATTGAGGATTGAAATATGGGCTGAGCCGACCAGCCGGTTCACTCCGTCATTACTTGTGGCAGTGTATGTTTGCGTGATCAAGTGCTGTGATACCGGCGATGTGTTCCGAGCCGGTCCTTCTTCTGGGTTATTTCAGCTCGGGCTGTTAAAGAGCTCTCTTTTGCTTGACATAATGTGACTCATGCACAGAGCATCAGAGGGAAGGCTGATATTGTCTTTTTATGACTTGACCTTTGAGTTATTAGTTTCCTCTTTGATGAATAACTGTTGTCGCCGTGCCTCTGAATGAGCCGAGAGCACCCTTTTTTGTGCAGACTTTAAGCTTTCTGACAGTGGCGTTAGCACCTTTTGACATGGGAAGGAAAAGGAATTTGCTCCCTCATTCGCTTTGGCAGATGATATGAGGCGATATATTATGAAAAGTTATGATTTGATTAATTGAGTGGAAAGTTGTGAGAAGGTCAAGAGCTGTTTGTTGGAAATGACTTTTGGTTCACAGAAAATGACCTTTCTCTGCATAATTCTTGAGTGTTGTCATGTCTATTGGAGGCCAAAATGGAACTGGAAACAATTAGCATGACAATCTCCTCATATGTCACTCATTCCAGCCCAGCTAATTTAAACATGCTGATGTGCTTTATATTGGGTGAATGCATGGTGTGCACTAAGAGTTTAATGATTTTAATGCAGCATCGAACAAGAAAAGAAAAAGAAGAAAATGAATATTTGGAACAGTGTACTGAAAATGTATATTTATAGCTGATATTGCCTTTCTCTCATCTGAGATGAGTCTTGCTGTCTGTGATCACAGCATAAAGTCATCATAGCATTTATTTACTTCTTTGAGTATCGAAATAGGACATCAAATCAATGATTACCGTTCCATATTTATCATCTTTAGAGGTGAAGCCCTTAATGGACTTTTATAAAGTCATGATGAAGTTTGTGGGAATAACCCAAGGGTGAAAAAGTAGAGGTTTACATCAGTTATATTCTACATTCATAACAACATAAGTATGTTTTCGCCTTTGCATTTGTTAAATTGGGACTAAAGTAACGTTGGTGGCCATTATTAAAACAGTCTCCACGTGGTCAGCAGTGAACATTTGTTTCCCACATGATTACTTTAATGTATATGTAAAAATCCTGAGCACAAATATGCACTAAACATGTTAAAGTGAAGAGTTGGCCATAATTAATCTGCTTGCTGGGAACTGCTATGCATCTTTGTTTTAGGTAAAATGTAAAAATTAACCTTTGAAGGCTAGTCAAGGCGCTGCTGTAGGTAGAATATGTTATCGTGTGGAAGTCATAACTTATCATCACGTGCCTCTCTCTGCCATATGAAGCCATTTGGCAGTGGGGTAAGGACCGAGCTGAAATGATGAAATATAGATGCACTTTTATCTTTTTTTTTTTTTGATTGCACTCACTCCATAGGAAATGTGACTCCCTCTCTTTGCCGTGATGATAAGCCAGTTTCTGGTTGAAGGGAGCAAATATTTAAGGTGTCCTCTATGCAGTGCACATCTGTCTTGCAGCCCAAGGGCCAAATCCAGCACACAACAAGGCAACAAATGCTGATCCGGGCCTTCTCTGCGGCAAAATAAAATATGGCTCAAGTTTTCATTAAGGTGCTATTGATTAGCTTTTCCTGGCAATGAATTATGTGTGACGTTAAATAAAAAGGAAAATATTTTTATGACTTTTCACAGGCCATGCCAGAATCCACACACTTCTCACTCACTAGCCTCGACAAGCTCTTTGTTTTCCTTCAAATTCTTGTGGCTTCTAGAAAAATGAGTGAAGCTCTGTCTGTGTTTTTTTTAAATCAATGAAAGCCAGTGTTGTGTATTTTTGTGATTAATTGTGTCATCTTTGATTGGGTCAAAGATGACGAAAAAAAACCAAAACAATCCCAGCTGGGACAATATACACATCCTACTCTTTACAGCCAGCCATTGCAGGAAATCAAGGTGCTGGACTGGCACACAACTGTACCACATTATTGTCACAAAGGGAAAGGAGAAGTAGATATTGCTGCAAGAATGTTGTTTAAGGAAGATGAAAAAAATCATTACATAGAGACAAGTGCAAGAATGGCGAATGCAGGCAGTGTCTCTGTGTAAATTTATGTTCAACCCACTTTCAGAACATGTCCTACAGTGTTTTGTTTTATTCCAACATCAAAGGAGGTCGATTCTTCTTTCCTTTTAAAGCTTAGCCTGGAGTTCACTTTTCTGCACTACTCCAGCCCACTGTCTGCAGATCGGGTTGCGTATCATGTTATGGAGTTGTACAGGGGCACGTTTAGGGAATAAAAGCCTAGGTGAGCTGCAGCAGTGATTTCTGAAAAGATGAAAGGCATGTGGTTATTAAGAATTTTTATCCTTCCTGTCTCTTGAAATGAGCCTGACAAACAATTGTGCTCTAAGATTACACAATGATATATGAGCGTAGGCCGATTTCTCTTAGTTTTAAAGTGATCTGCTCTAAAGGACAAAAAGACTTAAGTTCTTAAAGTCTGGCAGATTTTACGTTTCTGAAACTGCTTAGCTTCGTGTCTTTGCATGTAAGTTGCAGTAATAAAAGCATGCCTGTTCCTGATCCACAAAATCCAATCTTCCAATCTATATAACTAAGAGAGCCTACATTTCACCTTGTGTGTATGTTTATCCAGCCAAATTTGTATACAGTCGTCTGTAGTATAAAAATATTGCCTTGGACTCATCGTGTTTACTTGTATGTGAACAGAAATCAAACTCCATCTCAAAAAAAAATAAAAAATGGGTGGAGTTGGTGGACTCTAAGGGAAAACCAGGCATCCGTCCTTTAATGTGCACCTGGGGAATATTTGGATGTTTTTCTCAGAACACTTTTATTAGAATAATTACATCTTACACATTGTCCACCAGCCAGCTCAACTTGTTTTGTGTTCCAAAAGACATCTTGTTTACTTCGATGCAAAATAATAATAATAATAATAATAATAAAAACAAATCTTCCCTACCCTCCACCCCAGTTGATTTCATGGGCCATTCTGTGTGTGACCTGAACTGAGTTCATTTATTTAATTTTCTCCTCTAGATTGATTGGCCTCAGTGCTCACAAAGGAGTGATGAGTATTTAACTGGACATTTGTGAAATTCTGGGACAGAAAGCGTTTCTTGTGTGTCCGCGTGCTGGGCAAGGGGAGATGGGCCCTGCAGCCTTTGAAACACGAGGCTTCAGAGATAGCATTTCACACCCAATAGTGCCGCCCGAGCATGCAGCCCACATGAAATGAGTTCTTGGCCTCCGGTTTGGCTTTCATTTTTTTAGTGTTTCATGTCGACAGGCTCTCGGAAATGTGTTGGAAAATGTACGTGGAAAACCATGTGCTTCTGTAAACATATCTGAAAGGACCCACTTCTATAATGTTGTGGCCTTTCACAGTGGGAGCTTACAAAATTACCACTTTATACAAAACTCACCATAACACCAGATAAACAAGCATAACTTAATATTGTGCAGCTTAATACAAGTACAGTGAGTTAGGGAATAAAAGTAGCTTAACATATCATTTAGTTTAAAAATGGTACTAAAACAGGTACTGAGCTCCCTGATGTAGAACTTAGTACATCCATGGAATCTTTTTTTTCTTTTTGGTCTGCAATAAAATGTTAAAACTAAAAAGTAAGCAAGAACAGAGCATTACAGAGCTGAACCAACAGAAACAATACAATCACAATAAAGGGCTGTAAGTATGGGGCTGCAGGGGTTTTAAAAAAGCTACTAGATATTTCCATAGAACTTTTTGTTCTTTTTGGGTTGATCATTTATTAAAAACGTATTCAGTTCTGAATGTACAACCTGGAACGTATACGTCCCAAAATTACGTTTTCAGATTAGTTCTTCCAACTAAAACATGAAAGACGAAAATCATAATAACAGCAAAAAATAGAACACATGCATAATTAATGTCAGCACGAGTATTATGCAAGGCAAAAATATCTCTTAATAGGCAAAAAGGTTGTTGGGTTTGTTGACACAACTCTAATGACCTCACTGTCTGAGCCTTATTGCAAAATATATAGAAATTGCAGCAACAGAGAGGTGGAAGCACCCTGTCAGTGTTAACAAAGTTCTTTTAGCACACCTTATGTATGTGTGGTTTTATTGGAGTTTACAGGAGTATTTTCTTGTTGTTTGTTTGGTATACCCATATTTTTGACAAGTAATCTCCACCATGTCTCTGTGGAAGTCGCCGGAGGCTCTCGGGCTGCCACTTCTAGTTAGTAATCTGAAGCCTTAGGTGTGTACCAGGTGTTTTATTTAGATTTATTTTTCCACAAGTCAAATGGAAAAGTGCCATGCTTCTCAACAGAGCTGTTAATATGTCTTATATTGCTTCGCATGATCAAGCCCCAAAACATGATTTTATTGCAGAATCTTGTTATTGTGAGGCATAGCTTCCAGTTTACGTTTTCAGTTAATAACAGCTTTGTGCACACGGAGTGTCACAAATTAGCACTTTGGGCAAAAGATCAGTTGGCTCCATTCCCGTCAGCACCAGTGTGTATCGCCAGGACATGAGAGGGAGATAATACAAGTGTTTGCATGCATGCACACAACTGTACACACACACACACACACACACTCACACACACAAAACATATAAAATTTTGGGAATGTGTGTGTGTGTGTGTGTGTGTATATATATATATATATATATAAAGAGAGAGAGAGAGAGACATACAAAACACACTACCACCACGTCAGTCACTGCAACAAGAATGATACGCCAAGCAAAACACACCATCACCTGACCATATATACATACACACACACACATACACACGCACACACTGATCTATAACATTAGCTATAATATTATGACCACCTCCTTGGTTCTCCACTCACTGTCCATTCTCATACATGTTTTAATTGGAAAGCGACATTATATTTGTAGATAGATTGTCACACACCACTTTCATTTATTCGATTTCTATTCCTAGGGTTAGGGTTAGAGAGATAAATCACTTGTACAAGAAATGAAATAAAAGAAGAAAATTGGGGAAAAAATGAATAAAAAGTGCATTAGAGTATACAGAGTAAATAGAACTCCTATGAACAGTAAAGCGCAGAACTGTGGTAGACCACCAAACTGTCCTCATCAGACACAGAGCACTTAAAGCTTTCATCTTTGAGAGAAAAGAGAAGGTCAAGCTCCATTCTTGCTTCGAATCTGAAAACATCCACTGGTGTTTCTGTCCCACGTGTGTTATTTGTATTGCCACCGTGACCCTCAATTGGATAAGACAATGAATGAATGAATGAAGGATGTTTTCTTGTCCTGAAAATTTAGAGGATTCAAGAGGGTTTTGAGACTCAAAAGTGTCTGTAGGTGTGAGTGAATGTGTGTGTGTCTGTGTTGCCCTGTGAAGGACTGGCGCCCCCTCCAGGGTGTATTCCCGCCTTGCGCCCAATGATTCCAGGTAGGCGCTGGACCCACCGCGACCCTGAATTGGATAAGGGTTACAGATAATGAATGAATGAATGAATGAATGAAGAGGGTTTTGAGCTTTCATTTGTAAAAAATGAAAAAGCTGGAACAGGTGTTCGCTAATTCATTAAATGATCTAAAATACACAAAAATATTAAAATAAATTCTACCTCTTACCTTTAAGTGCTCCTTCTAAAGACACTGCCAAAACATATAAATGCACACTGTCTGACTACAGCTAGATGGGTCCATGAGAGAGAGACAGCACTGAAGAGTAGTTTTCTATATCATTCCTTCCCTAAGAAATGACTGTCCAGAGTCTTCCACGTTGTTTTTTTTTTTTTTTTTTTTTTTATTGATTTATTTGATTGATGTTGGGATGTAAAACTATTTAAAAATATACCAAAGCCCTTCTAAGTTAAATTGCTTTATTTGAGGTTTCATTAAAAAAAAATGTAATTGTATGTTGGATATTTCTCTTGCTCTCCCTTCTTCTTTACTCAAAGCCGGGGTACATGTGTTTTATGCTGAAATATTTCTTAGACTGATCGCTTGTTCTAACAGGCGTGGGTGTGTGTGAGTGTGTGGTTGGCAGTAGGTGCCAGAGGTGTTACTCTGCATTCAAAAGTTGAGTGTTGGTGTGTCTGTGGGTGGGTGGGTGAGAGAGAGAGAGAGAGAGAGAGAGAGAGAGAGAGTGAGAGAGTAAGAAAAGAAAGATTGAGCCTCGTTCATCCGGGTCGTAACCGCTACCAATCCCATGAGGTCCATGCATAAGGTCCCAATTAGGCAGGCAGGCCTGCGCCAAGAGCATTTTGCTCACAGATTTGTTCATAGAGAAAAGTGGATGTTGCAAGTTGGGCCATGACAGGCCAGGCCCATGGCAGGGGTGCAGGATGGAGTGCAGCGATTAAAACCAGTTCTTTCTTATTACAAGTGGAATTTCCTCCTTACTGATTGAAGTTTCAGCATATTGCTGCCACATTCCCTCCCGCAAAAGAGCCCAGAGTTTTAAATATTTTGGGGAAAAGGAGGAGGCGGTGGTGGGAGAATCAGGAAGTACCAGACCTTTCTTCTCCTCTGACACTGGGCCATCTGTGACCAGAGTTTCAAAGTCTTGTGATTTAGTGGAAGCTCCCCAGGAACGACCGTTTTTGTCATAATTTGAGCCCGGCAATTTTATTTTCAGAAGTGGCTTCCAGTGACTAACTGATTTATGTGATCAGCTCATTTAGCAGTGGTTGTGTGGATGGCCAGATAAATTTACACTCTCTTTGAAGTGAGATCTAAGCACTGTGAATTCATATCAGAAATTGATATTGATATTCTTTTCCTTTAATCAAAAAACCCCAGAAAGGAATGCAACAATAATCAAACTCATGCCATTTAGCTCCTCTGTGCTAAGTTAATGGAATCCCCTAATGTTTAGTGTGAAGCATCAATCATGCAAAAATCTATTGTTGCATTAGCCTTGAAAGAACAATAATAATAAAAATGCTATAATGGCTTTAGCTTCCTTTCCATAAATCATGTTGCAGGGGGTACAGTGGTATGTGTGTATGTGTGTGTGTTTATTGGGGAGGATGACTTAACTTTGTAGAATATGCCATTTCAGCCATTTCAAGCTGTTGAGCACACTGAATATTGATGTGATGGTAAACTATAATCAAAGGGTTTTTTTCACCTCGTGGCTGAGTACAGCATATGACAGTGTGTATGTGCCTGCCTGCGAGTGTGTATTTGTGAGCATGCAGGTTCTGGTGCCTTCGGCCATGACTCCGGGCTGCGTGCTGGATAGCCACTCACTGCTCGGCTGTAAATCTTCAGTAAATGCATAAAAATGATGTCAAACGTGAGATTTACTGTAATGCTGAAAATCCTTTTAAACAAATATTAAAATAAGGCAAAAAGCCGTCTGAAAGTCGTTTAAGAGGGCATCGTGCTTCAGTTTAGAGGCGAGCAGTGAAAGCTGACAGGGTGTCGGAATTTACATTGGTATTAGCATTTGATTGATGACAAACCGCACACACTCAGATTTTGTTAAGTTGCGGGTGGTGGTGGGAGGGCGTGTTGCAGGATGCAGACGCAACGTGTGTCTCCTTCTGCCAAGTGTGTGTGTGTGCAAAAAGAGATGTGGACAACAGGCATTCTAAGACACTGACCCAAAATAAAATAAAACCAAAAATCATGTATAAAAGTAGCAGTTAAAGCAATAATTAGCTAAAAATCTACACATTTCTATTAGATAAATATGTGGTCTATCTAAATTTCTAACAAATACTAGATAATAATAAGTACATCCAGTCCACATTCAGAAAGAAATGTACAAATATATCTGACATCATAATTACATATTGCTCAGGCAAGTGGAAATTAAAGGAAGTGTATGTTAAGCTGTAGGTGTACATGGTAATATAAATATATGATAAATGCAGTTTTCATCTTGTGCTCAGTTGTTAAAATGTTTATATTGTCTTCATACTTCTGAAGTCCAATGGCAGCACTGAAATTGTGGTGGAGTTTTTTTTTTTTTTACATTGCTGCTGGTTTAGTCACTGAGTCTGTTAACAGTTTGCTACTGGGTTTTGTCGACTTATAGCATTTCTACATATAGCTTGTAATTCAACATTTAATATTTACACTTTCTCTTAGCAAGTTTGCTGCATTAAATCAGCTTTTAGAGCCCATTTTGTTGGGATAATAGCCAGCTAAAATGTTTCGGACTCTGGTTGCTTCCCAAAAGTCGTACTACTCACTACAGCGTGCACTAAGTTGTAAAATCACGGTTTGCTCACACAAGTACAGCTCTATGACCAGTGTGTAGCTGTGCACACATGGCTGATTTCCAAATGTTTCTTTGTTAGAGGCATCGTTACTGAGAAACTAACACTAGCCGGCAGTTACTTTACCAAACACTGCTCAAAACTATGTTCAGGGTGATGTTTACTAACATGAGAGTAGAATCTTTAGGTCTGCTGAAGAGCTGCACCATACTGACAAAAAACGGGCGGTTAGGTTTGACACAGAAGCTGTCAATTAATCCACTGGGGTCCACACTCACACAGCAGCATGTGTAAATGAGAAAAAAGGAAATACATGCTATATAACATCTGCTGGACATCTAGAGGATTGGAACAGGAGCAATTCTGTAGGAGGAGAGTCTGAGGAGCCCTCTCCATTACCAAGCTGTGTGCTTAGCACTCTACGCTGCTCCAGTACCATGGGCACGGAAGATAATACTCTGTGAGAGAGGGAGGGGGAAAAAACAAAAAAGTATGAAATTAATAAAGCTTTTTAGTCGGCATAATCAGTCATTTTGAACTTGACTGAAGAGAGCAACAAAACAAATAAATTTTGGGGAAAGAATACATGTATTTTAATGCCTTCAAGCAAAACTAATTAAAGACGACACCTCATTTACATAAATAAGCATTATAATTTGCATGGAGGCACCAGGGAATAGGTTGGAAAAAAGAATGCAATATTTTGCAGTCTGCTAATTTCATTTTATTTAGGGTTTAAGCCTAATAAAGATTCATTTTGGAGGGGAAGAGAATAATCAAAGGGTGAGAAATTTGAACTATCTCCAAAGATGCAGCAGCCTCTATTCAAAGGGCCCTTTCAGAGTCAGGAGAAGCCTCCTAATCAGGAGTGGCACTTTCTGGCCTGGCTCCAGCGCCAACTCCTTGAAAGGTAAAAAATTTTAGAGCCCAATTTATTAGTATGCAGTTCTGGCATCAGTGGGTGAATTAATGGCGGTGACTGATAATGACTGTAATCGTGGCACAAATGGGGTGTTGAAATAGCAAACAACGGGCACCAGGCATGTAATGGGGGTTTTATTAATTACCCGAGCCGGGGCATGAGCAAGCTGCAGGATTTACAGTAGTGGTGGCAGCCGCTCGGCCTGGGTTGGCCCGGTGTAATCCCACGGTGGAGAGGTCAGTGGGGAGAAGGGCTGAGGTGGGGGAGACACTGCTCCCACACTCACTTTTAAAGTGCTTTATAACGCTGCTGGGATGATGGCGGAGCACAAATGAGATCAGCACTGAGCTTCAGCCTCAGGCACACATCATAAGACTAGATGAAAAGGAAGATGGGGAGTATGTGTGCAAACAGTCTGTATTAGTGGGTTGCATTTTACTGTTTTAAATATTTGTATTCATGTATCAACACGTATGGTACCTACAGCAGAATAGTAAACATTAAATAATAAGACTAGCAAAAAGGTAAGAAATATATAAAATGCTAACACACTGCAGAATCCTAAATAAAAAAGAATGTCTAGTAAACTGAATTAGAGTGCACAGAAATTGCAGACAATGCTTATGTATTCACATAGGTAACAATTTTAATACAGTGGACAGGCCAGCGGTGACTTAATTTAGGTTAGCTAATTTTACCACAGGCACCAAAGTGGACCACATCTCTAATCATTTTAATCAGATATATAATTAACTATTTTGTTGGGTATTTGTGTAGATCATGAAAAAGCATCCCAAATTTTAAATTTGGTACAATAAATTGGTACTAGGGTTGTCCCGAATATCATTTTTAGGGCTTTGCAGCTTTGACCGGGATATGTGGGGAATATTCGAATATTTGGGGAGTAGGGTGGTATATTGTTCTCATTAACAAAATCAGCTTCCGTCCCCTGCTTTATTGTCCCCCTCTGGTGGATTCGCTCACTTCATATGCATTTAACCTGCTAACTAGCTCGCTAACTAAGGGAAAAGAGTATACACACACGCTGCACTGCGGCTCCTAGCATGGCTCTGCTCGCTGAGTGGTTTGCTAACTCGTGCATACACAGTGCCACTAAGGGCACAGAGTGTACACGAATAACCCAGAGCTTCGTGGTGGTGTTCTATTTTAAAGTGACAAAATGAAATGTGACTTTGCTATGCTTTGTTGTAAGTAGGTTATGCTGTTTAGGCTTCGTTCAAGATTTTTTATGTTGACAAGGCTGACTACACGTGGAGTGGAGGGTTGCCTTTATCGATAGCCACCAATAATTATAAACCGAATTCCTACCCAATGAACGAATAGCCGAATATTCAAGGCCAGCCCTGCACTTTACTGTGTTGAGGGGTCTTAAGATTTCAAATAAGTTATTCCCATTTTCATGTTTTTCGTGCATTATTTCTTCTTTCTTTGCATAACTCCTGCATTAAACATAAAACTTGGAAGATGTGGACGTTTGCTGTTCATTGTTGCTTGTAAAATATACCATAAACTGTTCCTGTCACTATCACTGTAATGTATTCTCAGTCAGACTGGTTCTCTACCGTGAAACATTTCACATCAAACTACTTCAAATGACAAAAATTGAAAAATTAGTGGGTGTGTCCAGAGTGAATCTCGCCTTTGCTTTTTTTAAAATGGAAATTCTGAGCCCATAGTGCACTGCAGAAGTGCTCCCCAAATGAGCACCTACATTTCTTGATGGTAATTGCACCAGCTGTTCCAAACTGCATCTGTTTTGTTCAATATTTGCCCACTTTATTACAGTATGACCTCAATGCTGATTTTACAGGTTATAGGAGGCTGACCTTCATCATGGAGCCATATGTTTCGGAAGTCGGGGCCTGTTTTTGTGGAACACTTCTAAATAAAGTCGTGTAAGAAACACAAAGATGTAGCTGAGTGTGCCTCCAGTCAAATCTTCCTTTGTAATATGGGTCCACTCAAACGTCAACTCACCAACAAGAGCGGGTTGATTAAAAATGCTCTTTATTACTCACCAAATCCTTAATGGACGGTAGACTTTAAAAATGGAAGAAACAATTAGAGTTTACTGCTCGGTGGGCATTGCTGATTTATATAAATCACACCAAGGGTGTAAATTTTCCAATAAAAGAGCAGCACCCCTTGCATACATAATCAACAAGTGCATGAGCCTGGTCTGAATTTGTTTTTCTGCTTTGTCCATGGTCTAAAAATGAGACTTTTCTCTGAGTTTAAATAAAATGTAAGAAACATTTACATTAGGGTTACATAGGGTAACGTGCACTCTTAAATATGAGCAAATATGAGGGCTCTTTTTGTAAGGAAAGTCTTTCAAGTATTCAGTATTCTCTAAGTAACCAAACCAATCCATATTGTGCTCAGTGGTTTGTAACTCATCAATAATATATTATATAATAGCTTATTATATAATAGTTAGATAACATGATTGCCTCAAACTTTGTCTTTCACCATCAAATGTTTTCACACGACTTTTGTAATTTCACACAACACGTATTTTGTAATTATAATCAGATTTTTTATTTGATGTCTGCAACACACACACAAAAAATTGTGGACATAGGCATGTTTACCAGTGTGTTATATGACACTTTTTAATCATTTGGGAAATGAAGATACAAACTGTTGCAGTCCAATCTTGACAAAAGAATCTTGCAACTTTTGTTAACAACAGTCCTGATAGTCTTTCTCTGGCAGAGAGAACGTTTTTCCAAAAAAAACAGACTAAAACGTGGATTGATCTAATCACAGAACAGGTTTCAACTGTCTTTCAGCCCTTCTGAGAAGAGCTTGGGTTTAGAGAACTCAGCAGAATTTTAAAAATTGAATTGGTATGTAGCTTTCTCTTTGTGCAATAAAGTTTTAGTTTGCTTTTCCTGATGCAGCAAGTGTCTGGGTTAACTGACAATACTTTGGCGTACCCTCAGGCCAGTGCAGCTGTAGTTATCACAGCAGTTTGATGGTTTACACATGAATGAATTTTATATTAGTGCATTTAGATACTGATAGGTAGTCCACATTGTGCTGAAAGATGAGCTTATTATCAGTTACTCTTCCCAGTTTTTTGAGGCAGGTGACATATGATTTGGTTATGTTAAGATCTAGAAAGCTGTTGTTAGTAATAAGACTGAAACTGAAATGGAAGTAAAAATATAACTGTCAGCATCTTGCTGGCAAAACTAAAAGCACCACATCATCTGCATACCTGATGAGGCAGAGATCACCGCTGTGATAACATGTGTACCCATAGTGTCCCTTGAAAGACCTCTTTTGCCACATTTACTTTAAAAAATATTGCATTGTGAACATAATATTGCATTACGACTCTTTCTCATACAAGTGCAGATATACAGAATGAAGTGTATTTATGTGTTGATGTTATTTAAATGACAGTAAGTCACAGGAAAAGTACTTGATTGCTCTCTGTTTCTTCATCTCAAATGAACTCCACTTCCCACCCCATCCCCATCTCCTTGTCCTAGCACCAGAAGCGCATACAGAACACCCACACACAGACACACTACAAAGGGAGCAGCTGGGTTTTATTTCACAGAATAAAAGCAATAATGGTTGGAGGCCTTTGAAATCATTAATAGATAAAAAGAATGAAAGATCACATTACATCTGGAGCGAGAGATCGAAGTTTGATCACTCATCTCTCAGATCTACCATTCAGAAAAGAATGTTACATTCAACATGTTTGTGACGAATGCTAAATGACTTCATTTACTGTAATCTACAGACTTTGAGGACTGTGTGATTGAATGGTGAAGTGTTTGCTGCTGGTTTTAGCGTCTCTTTATGTGATTTTGGGAAGGTCTGACGAATTGTAATAAATCTGGGTGGTACCTGGCACATTGAGGTTGGTTAAAGGAGAATATGTACAGCTTGGGTCTGTGTCATAACTGTCATTATCGCTTAAAGGTGGGGCGTTATAAAGAAAAAAGGCAAAAGGGGCACTATGGGGCACTTAAAGAGTATATTTTTAACTTCCTTGTTTGTTTGTGTATGTTTTATTATATTCTATGTGCCATTTTTCGTAATCAAAGCCTTATATAAAAGAAAATTCCAAACCTTTGTGTTATAATTAGCGTACTGGTCAGAAAAAAAATTCAAAATCTAGTGGTCAGAAGAATGTTTTTGATATTTTTTCAACCTCTAAGACGTCTACACTAAAAATGTAACCACTGAACACGGATCTGACCACTGTAGTTACCTTTGAATACAAGGCACTGCAAACATACACCCTTCAATTATTTGATACGGCATTGTTTTTGGGCAAATAATGCGTCAGCTGAAAAACTAGGTGGTTTCTTGTTAAACATGAAGTTGAATCAAGATATGAACACACACTCACCTTTACACTGCTGAATGGCATTCTAAAAGGCAGTTTATCATCAGAAAGCTCAAGCATGAAAATAGGCCTCTGTTATCAACACAAATCACAAAAACATAGATATGTTTAATAATACTGTGACTGACTTTAAAAAATGGACCAGAAATTAGTTATGAAGGAAGTGAGTAATAATGATAGACAGTGTGTCTAGTGTGCATGAACCGTGATAAAACGTGATTGTACTGTGAGTTGTGAGTGCTTTGTGTGTTTAGCCCTTGACCTATATCTTTTAGTGGCTGCTGATCTTTATGAATTTGGTCTTTTTTTTGTTTTTTTTTCAGAGGGTTTCAGAAGGAAAAAATGGTATATGCCAGACCATGTCATTTGTTTTATTTTTTTCTAAAGTGCCTTTTGGGCGTGTACTTTTTTTGCAGTTTGTGAGATCATGCTTAAAAAATGTGGTGAAAAACATTTCATGTTATGACACATCAACCCTTGCTTCTACATAATCATCTGAATTTTTTATATCCGACCATGCAGTCACTAAACACAGAATGAACATTCTGTTCCTCTCTGTGTTTGGTTTAGTTTGTTTTTCTCCTCTTTATATTGCTTTAACTGGATTCACTACATTCAGGTGAATTCAACTTGGCAGCATTCTTTAGGCAATGTTCATTTTTAATGTGACGTACAAGGAAATGAAACACTTCTTTCAAAAAACTAGAAAAGTTCACTTGTCTGATCAAAGGCTGTCTGTCCCCTATATACTGAGAGATTAGTGAACGTCCATGTGTGGGAGTGAGTGTACTTGTGAAAACAGAAACAACATGTTTACATCAGATGTAAAGATTAAGGGCATCAGCATGGCTAAATGTACTGTAATCTGTCCAGCCCTGTTACATTCTTTCTAAAAAATTAGGACATTCTGGTAATTTCTTTTGAAACATTCCAGAGTTATTAAAGGTGTCGCTGTACTACAGGAAGTAGAATTCCCACAATAAGAAAAAAAAAACCCAGCCACTCCTTTCAACCACTTTCAACTGGTTTGTGTGGGAGCTTTGAGGAGCATTTAACTTAAGGAATATAAAAAGTTGGTTATATTTCTAAAAACATAATGCGGAAGTATGGAAAATGTTCTTGGCTTCTGATTTCAATCTTCACTTATTTAAGAAATGATAACATTTAATAATGGATTTTTAAATATGTGGCCTGATGTGTAGCCTTAGATTTTACTCTTTTTTGACTGTGTTCTTGCCCTTTCTGTGTGAATGTGGCATGGCAGAACTCACATCTGCAGCATGCATCATACTAAGCTAATTAGCAATATAATTAGCATTATAATTAGCAGCAACAATAATTACTTTTATTTATTAGGTTTTTCCTTTATTTATCCACTATGAGGCCAGAATGTACGGTCTTTTCATTCTTTTGTTTTTGGCCTTCAAAAAGTATTTTCAAATTAGCGTATATCACTTTGTTAGTAGTGGAGGGAGGGGGGGGGGGGGGGCTATATCTGTGGCTGTTTCTTCTACCAAATAGAAAATGTGTGATCATATGTGCAGGATTGGGGGGGGCAGGGAATTAACTCCTTCCCCAGTTAATAGTATTTTTCTAGTTTTATATTAATTAGCTTTTATGAACTTTTATCCTCGAACTCTGATTTCAGGTTTGCTACATACTGTATTTACGACTTTCAAAATATGCTAGCTGCTTAAAAGAATCATTGTGTTGCTAGCTACTTTGTTTTAAGGATTGGCTGCGGTACTTTGTAGATGTGTATTAAAGCAGGTACGTGAGTGGTACCATTTTCTGTGTGCTAAAATATCTCTAATAGGGGTATTGATTAACTATAGTGAGGAATTAAAATCCAGACAGTATATGATTTTAGCAATGTTTACGTTCAGTTTCAGAGGACAGGTTGATCATAGACTGAATTCCGGATCAGGTTAGATTTCAGCCTTATTGTCTGTTGTTGGTAATTCAGTGTGAGGAGAAAGTGATGTCTAGTTAACTCAACAAACAAGCTCTGATTGAACGGTTGGATAATCAAATGGATTTCTGACAAGTCAATAGTTTTTAGTCATTTGTCCACCAGCGTAAGTCGTCTCACAAACCGATTTCTTAGTCGCACACAATTCACACATGAAAACAGACACACATACAAACCTCAGAACAAGTGCACACACAACTGATAATAATAAGTCAGTATTTTTGGAAATCTCAGATCTTTATATAATACTTTGTTCCGTTTGATCAAAAAGTAATTTTGAGATATAAATCAAGTATGTAAGTTAGTATGGCAAATTTTAAAATGGTCTTTACAGAATATGAAGTACAGCCTGTGTACAGCCTGTACTTCCCTACCATGTACATAATGTTCCCAAATGTAACATTAAACCAATGCTGTATGCCTGTGTTGCCTTATGTGTTGCTCTGCCATATGATTATAAAGAAGCCTCTCTGATTCCATACAGCAAGTTTCTGTAGGCCCTTTATCCTTTATACTTTTGAACACCCAGCCAAATTCCACCTGTCAAATATGTTCACTCTTATATAACCTTATTAAAATGAAACATAATTCTGAACAATAATTCAGCCTTTCGACAGACTATAAACTAGAAAATACAGCAGTGGACTAAATATATGGTTCACAAGTCTGTCTCCCATTGTTTTTAACACATTTGCAGTGCATAAACACACAGGGTAATACACACATAAGCAGGAGACAGTTCCTACTCCAGAACAAAGGACAAACTGTTTCAGACACGAGTCTCTAAAAAAAGCAATGTATTCCTTTTTATCACTCTGAGTGCCTTTGTCAGTATGTTGCTCAGACACTGAATGCTCTCTTACGTCTTTTTATAAAGCCAGAAGCCCCCTATTTCCCTTTGAAAGGGTAGCATGCAGAAATGCACAATCTAATAAGAGCACAAGATGGATGATAATGTCTTTTTATTAACTTACTGAGTGGTTTGTTTTGGTAAATTGAAAGTCGTATTTTTCTCTCTAAATATCTAATTGGGCTTTTGGCAGATTTTACAATGAAATGAAAGCAGTTACTGCGCCCCTGAAACAACTATGTTTGTAAAATTCAGTGTAAAAACAAGCTGCTGACAAAACTAATATAAAATGATGTATAAAAACTGTCACATGGACTGAATGTTAATTTGTCTGTGCTGTGTTCACTAGAAAACTTTGAAATCTTCAATAGAAAAGCTTGTGTTTGAAGACTCTGTATTGTCTGATGTTTCTGCAGGGATCAGCTGGTGGAGGTGCAAGTGTCTAAAGGGTTTCTGCATGGCAGCGTCTAGAAGAGAAACACAAAGTGATACACAACCAGAGTCTACCTGGAGCGTCCAGCCTACGAGGACGGTATGTTTAACGTGCACAAACCCACCTACATTCTTATGTAAAGCATTTCCTTAACAGTTCTTGGTTTTTTTAAACTGTAAAAATGTCCTATATTAGTTCCTCTATGGCATAGCCAAGAACTTCCTGACACCTTTGTTTTCAAGAATGCAGGACTATAAGTTATAGTGATATGGACAGCAGGCTGTCAGCCAGTAATTATCTCTGCAATATGAAAATATGAATATTCGTACCAACAAAGGAGTAGAGATCAAAATTTACATGGTAATATTGATATGCAGTGTCATACAAAACAGAAGGTTCATTTTCAACAAAACTGATCCTGTGATATGACACTGATGATACGCTTCTGATGTCTTTGTAAAAATTGCCATTCAGCTCTAAGGTAAGTTTATTATATTTTATGTATTTATTTATTTCATTTTTTTTTTGTCTGTCATCATGCCATGGAATTTTTCATATGGAAACACATTGGGTTTAATAGACTAACATGGCAGTGTATTCTATGCAATGACAGTGAGGCAGATGAAGATATGAACTTGTTTACGATTGTCTTGGTTTTCACACAACACAAAAGCCGACGGCTGCCGTACAATAGCGGAGACTCTGAGCAATATTGAAGTTGCACCTCTGGTTCACAACACAGCTTAATTGAGTCACACATGCAGAGGAGCAGCCCAGCCACATCATGATACCCAGAGGCCTGGATTAATTAAGGGCTGAAAGCCCAGGAGGACCCAGCGTTCAGCAGGTGCCTGTGTGACTGTCTCACTCTTTGCCTCTCACTCATGCACAAGACAGTCGACGTGCGGTTTCTTTATAAACATTCAATGAAGTGAGGGCTTTTATTTGCTTACTTTGTAGACCATGACTGTGTGTAGATTTTACTTTTGTTATCAAATAGTGTTTAGGATCATCCTCTGTGACATCATTTTTATTTTATAAAACATAATTTTTTGCCCATCTCTCTCTCTATATATATATATAATATATTTTTTCATATCTTTGCTAAATTGACAAAAAAAGTGATGTGTTGAATTATCGAGGTCAAAGAGGTTGAGTGATTTTCATGTAAATAATTTATAGCAAACTGCCAAAGTGATTCAGCTGAAAAACAATTTGCAGTGTAATTTTCATATGCTTTGTTTGTGAGCAAATACGCATTTGAAGTAAATTCAGTTTTTCCACTTCATCCCAGTATTGAGTATTTTTGCATTTT
This sequence comes from Hoplias malabaricus, assembly GCF_029633855.1. Lineage (NCBI taxonomy): Eukaryota > Metazoa > Chordata > Actinopteri > Characiformes > Erythrinidae > Hoplias > Hoplias malabaricus. The sequence continues at coordinate 51,280,834 of NC_089804.1, forward strand.
CCTTTTTTTTTATTACATTTATTATTTTTTTAGGAGCATTGCTTACAGGTGGCAAATTCTCTCTAATCCAAAACAAGCTGATTTAGCCTGGCCTGCTCACCTCTCAACACAAAATAAACATGCTAACCCCCCACCTGCTGGCTGCAGGAATGGACCCCTTGCTCCCCCACTGTTTCAGCGCTGCTGCTCGGTCCTCTGTTAGCTCTGCTAAGTAAATGGGGAGCGGCAGGTCTCCGTGGGTAACGGCTGCCATGGAGGCACCTGGTAGGAGAGTGAGAGGGAGGCTGAGTGAGCCAGCGGGTGTTGGAGGATGATCCGGTAGATTTTACAGGGCTTTATCCCCGCCCCCTTCTCTCTCTCTCTCTCTCTCTCTCTCTCTCTCTCTCTCTCTCTCTACCCACCCACCTCACTGTCCCACTGTGCAGGGCTGGTCAGGTCCTTGGGGGGCCTCCCTCACCAGAGAAGATGTCTGCCAAGAGCTAGAGGAAGGTAGGCCTGTTGTTGGGAATGGGCAGAAAATTGAGGTTAACAAGCATGGCGTATGCTAAGTGGTGACGGGAGTCCCCGAGCTATTGGTTGGGGCTTGGGTCCAGCAGCATCTCCTTCCTCTGCCAGCAGCCACTGGCTCGCATTGCTGGCTGGAGGTGACCAGTAGAGCCTGTCTGCCTGATGTGCAAATTAAATTATTATCACAATGTGGAACACATTTCAAAGGCTCAAAATTTTTGCCAGCTAGAGGGCGAGGCCTATGTTTTTGGTGAAGGTATTAACCCTCATCTGTATTAAAATGCTGGGAATAGGCACAAATAATCAGCTGGCATTGTAGTCATTATATAACCTGTTAATTGAATTTTTCTTCCAAGAAATAGCAAAATAAGTGCCAATGTTTATTTGATTTTATTGTCAGAATGACAAATGAACCACAGTGTATTTCCCACTTTTTGAGAATGTGAAAGATTTCTTTGACAGTGTGGCAAAAGGTCCCCATACTTTATTTGTAAAGGGACGTTTGACAGGCCTACATCAAAGCTAGTCACAGGCTGTTGTTTTTGTGTAATGCCGAAACAAAAACACACCCATGCAACACCCTTCCAAACAGAAAGAGGCTACAAATTTCTCTGAAGATTACACACTCACCTTTAGAAATATTGTTCAGTCTGTTGGCTGTGTCTTCTTTAGAAAGTCACATTTATATACTTTCATAGAATTCAGAGCAGACAGAGATGACATTATTTCTTATACAAACCCCACTTCCAGAGAAGATGGGGCATTTTATAAAATGCAGTAAAACTAGTTTCTGTGATTTGTTAATCATCTTAAAGTTTATTTAAATGACAAAAGCATTCCAAAAAACATTTCCAATGTTTTCACTGAACAACTTGATTGTGTTTTGTAAATATAAACACAAGCTGAGCCTTTAAAAGCTGGAAAAAACTGGGTTAGAGGCGTATTTACTTGTGTAACTTGACCTTTCCATTAAATTCCACTGTGCAATCTTTTGGGAACTGAGGATACCAATTGTTACAAAAGTTTAGTAAGTGGACTTTTTTGTGAATTCTGGCTTGATACAAGATTTCAGCTTCTCAACAACCCATAGGTGCCATTGCCAGATTCTCCTTACATATGCAGGTCGCTGTGGTCACTGATACACCCCTCACCCCAAAGCCCAAGATGCTGGCTTTTGCATCATTTGCTGATAACAGTCTGGATGGTCCCTTTCTACATTAGCACAGAAAACACTTTTTTTTTTTATAAAAACAACATGAAACATGGACTCATCTGACCACAACACAAGTTCATCTGACATGAGCTTGATCCCAGAGAACTCAACTGCTTTTCCACATAGAATTAATGTGCGACTTTATCCTTGTTTAGTAGATTTTCAGTTTGAATATTTTTGTGTGGATGTGACAAGGGTTTTCCAAATTTCTAATTTTCCCATTTGGCTATATTTATCACTGTAGCATGGCACTTTCTCTTGCCATGCCATCTGAGGGCTGAAAGGTCAGCTGTGTTACGCTATACTGAGAGAGAATTTTCTGAATTACCTCAATAGTACATTTTGTTCAGTAGATGGTGAAATATATTTCAGCCCCACATTGAACATTTTGAATGTTATTTTTGAAACGTTTAGCCAAGTTTACTTAAGTGGTGAGCAACAGCCCATAGTGACTCTGTGGTGGAGGCCTCTTTTTTATCCAGTCATAATTCACCTGCTTCATTTGCTGAAATGATTTAAGATTCAGATATATCTTGAATATTGTACAACATTTCACCTCTGTCCCAACTTTTTTGGAATGTGTTGCAGGCATAAAATCGAATTTCTATTTTCAGGAAATATGGGTTGTAGTTCTTTACTCTAACAACTACATAACATACATTACAGTTCTATAATAGTGCCTGAATAACAGGTCTTAAGATTAATAACTGCATAATAAGCCTTCAGTTTTAGGGGTGAACTCAATCTGGCTCTGGCTGAATATCCTCTTTGTATAAGCATGCTTTGCACTACTTATTGTATGTAGCTATGGTCAGGGCTAAATGCACAGCCAAGTCCAGTCTTCTTCAGGCAAAAAAAAAAAAAAAAAAATCCAACCTTCCCTTCTCTCTTCCATCTATAAGTCAGAACCCCAGGGAATGCCATGTTCTATGTGGTATAATAAGGCTAGCTGATATAATGAAGGTCATTGTAATCAGAGTTAATATGGCAGGGAGTCAAGGCACTGCGGCTTTATTTGAGGGTTAGGCCCAGCATCGTGGGCCCAGGGGGAGCAGGCTGATAGTGTTATCAGTGCTAACCTGACTCTAATACAGGCACGGCTCTGCTGTTAGTGTCAGCGGCGCGCTGAACTTTCCCCGCTGATATCTGTAGTGTGAAGGGGGCTGAGGATTGAGCTACTGAACGCTCCACGTCCTGCTTAAATCCCCTTCCCAGGTGTCTGAGGGCCTCCGTGCTTTCCCCTCCACCTTGCCTAAGACGCCGTTTCCAGATGGCGAAGGAAGCTTACGCACTCTACTTTCAGTCAGATGTACTTGTTATGCTCTTAAAGAGAGGGCTGAGTTGCAGTGTTTTCTTAAGACATCAGCTCAGGAGAGGTCTTTCAAATCTAATCCTCTTCCCCTCAGTCCAAGGGCATTCAAATCTCCCTTGTTAACGCTGGACTGCGCTTGTCCGAGGGCAATATTAAGTTGTTCCGATGAAGAGTTACAGTTTAGGCTCCCTTTGAAAGGGTCTGCTTCTGTAAAAAGAGCCCACATCAAGGACTTTTTTCTTTGCTTCTTTTTTTTTTTTTTAGTTTGGAGTTTATGTTCTTTTGAAAATGGTCTCACTTAAGTCAAAGCGTAGTCTGCCACACCTCAGTATTATAAACCAAACACACACACTAGTGAATAATTTATGGAATTTTTATTGTCTTAGTTCTCCTTTGCGGATTTGCATTATGCAGTTTTTTAAAAAGAAGACAGCTACATGGTTAAAGATGTAGGAGTTACACTGTGAGTCAGGGAAAGAGAAAAGAAGAATTGCATGACAGATATTTGAATATCTCTATCAGAAAATGAAGCTAGGATTTCTTGAAAAAATAACAATTAAGAAAAAAAACAATTATAGGCTACAATTATAGATACTGTGACATCACAATGTATTCGGCATCATCGATATTCAGCGAATAATTGTTACATTGTGATATTACAGTGCTATTCCAAAACATCCATCATTCTGTAATTCAGTCCATCGTGTATAACAATATGCTTTGCCAAATCAGTGCTGTCATATATTTGTCATATTTTTTCATTAGAATTTTCGCCAAAATATTAAGAAAAGGGCAACGTAGGAAACCAGAATTGATGCACAAATTGAATCATGAGCTGAGTGTAATATTGTATATATGAATGAATGAATGAAAGGAAATTTGAAGCATGACAATGCATCATGATGCACCGTAATGATGATCTGCTTATCATGGAGAATAACCTTCTAATTATGCATTGCATTGCAGCTGCATTTTTGATCACTAGGGGTGCAACAATGCATCGTCACGAGATAATTGTCATGTAACAATGGAATGATGTGGAATGTTTTGCTTCGTCAATGCATTGCATTTACCATGCTATGCATGGATAATATACGTTCTTTAATCGTGGCACTGAATGCAGTTGCATTTTCTGCAGTGTCAGAATGAATTAAAAAGCAATTAATTCATTAAAAACTTATGAATGTAAAAACCCTGTGCAAATTTAAATAAAATTTAGTTCAATATATGAGAAATTTAAGTCAGAGACTTGAATTAAAGAATTAAAGTGAGGGCTGAGGCTGATATTTAATCTGCTCTGCCACTGTTGCTACTACTAATAGTAGTATAAATTAGTATAATGTAATGTAGAATACTTTATATTCTTATTTTGTATTGTATCATCTGTCACAGTTCCTCTCTTTCCCGCCTTCCCTCACTCCTCTGTTTCTGTATGATTGACTAACTGTAGATTCCCCAGGAGCACATACAGTGTGCTGTAAAAAAAAATCCCCGCTGACAGGCTTCATGAAAAAGGATGAAACAAAACAAAATAAAGAAGGCGGTCTCGGGACCCCACGTTTGATTTCTTTTGCTCTTTTTAAAAGTGGCGGGCTGATTGTGTGAGACAGATGAAAGGGCTGTGCAGGGCTGGGGTGCCTCTATTCAGGGCTCACCTCCAGAAAAGCTGCCCGTATCTAACCCCTGGTGCCTGGCTGGCCCTATCACTCAAACGTCCTGCCGCTCTTTTTGTGGCTTTCTCAGGACTGCAGTCAGATCATCTCTTTTGTTGCGCATCATTAGTTCCATCTGCTGTGTGTGAGTGGCCTGTCTGCTCTGGGGGCAGACCGCCGTGATGGTGACCAGGGGCAGAGCCAAAGACCCCCGTCCTGCCATCTCTGCCCCAACCTCATCTCACTGATGATCTCTCCCTCTCTCTATTTCTCTCTCTCTCTCTCTCTCTTGCTCTCTGTCCTTTTTTGTCCTGCTGCCTCAGTTACTCTCTCTCTCTTCTCTGTCCCTCTAGCCTTTTCTATTGCCTGTATTCTCCCCCTTTGCTTCTTTCCATATTTATATTTATTTTCCTCTTATTTTCTTCTATACTGTACTCTCTTTGTCTCATTTCTCAATTACTCTGTATCTTTTCTTTATTTATTATTTCCTCTCTTTTTCTCTCAGTTTCTCTTTTTGTTTCCTACATTTTTAATTCTCTCTTTTCCATAGTTCTTTTATTCTCCCTTTAATTTACGTTTTTTCCCCTCTTCTTCCTCTCCCCCACTTCTTTCCCTGCACAGATGACACTCTAGGCCCGTACTTGTTTACTTATTTATTTATGTATCCGGGGAAAGCAGAACTCATGCACATTTTACATTTTACGGGCTGGATGCTGGTGTCTTAGAGTAGTATGAGAAGAAAAGCTCTTTTTGTGCTTGAGATGATGAGGAGTTTAGAGAGACACTATTTAATGTGAGATGGACAGTTGCATAGTATTTTCACAACACAATGAAAAATGGGCCATGCGTGAATATTCATAATCAGAGTGAAGTTGAACTGGAAAATTGTACTTCCATGTTAAGAGTCATCTCTGTAATTTAGTGCATAACCAAATACCTGTGCAGATATGGAATAAAAAACCAATAATGCCCTGTCATTTTCAATGGTATTTACTGTGTTGGTTTGGTCTAATTCCATGCTCTGAATAAAAAAAAAGAAAAAAGAAAAAACAGAAGTTAGTTTTGTGTGATAAACTTTGTCTGCTTAGTATTCGTTAGGTGGTCACTGAAGTTTGCCGGTGCTGATATTCTTGCATCACAGTATCTATGATGCACCAAACAGATGTAACATTTTCTCTCGGCAAGGAAATATTTTATTCATGATTTACATGAATGATAAATCTTCAGAAAGTCTTAGTGCTGATGGGCATACACAATTTAACATCTGTCTTCCTCAGAATAATTAATAGCGCAGCAGAGCACTGGGGACCAACACGTCAGGACTTTTCCTCTCCTTCTCTTTCTGTAATTATTGTCAAAAACAAAGCAGGCGTGGATTTGCATCTTGCAATTGTGTCACTGTTTTCTTGGCTGGGAACACAAAGTAGAAATCCTGATTAGCAGAGCAACTTTTTGCTGAAGTTTTATGTGCGTACATTATTTATTTCAGTGGGAATTATGAACAACTTTGCCATTTGTTCTATTTAAAAAAAATACTTGTTTGATGTGATGTAGCCAATTTCCAACCAATACATTCTCGGTCGGTTTGTACAGCCTGTAGCTCGGACCGTTTGAAGTGGTGTTTTTTTTTTTTTTCTTGCCACACCCTTTCTGCACATCGTGTTTGAATATGATTGGCTGGTCTTAGTTTGGCTGTCAGTAAGACTCTCAAAGCTCCTCACAGCTTTTAAGGATGTTGATAATAATGCAGATTAAGAGCAGCATGTTTGTGCACGTGTGAGTTTTTCCTCTACGTGGATGCTCACTAAATTCGCTCCGCTACAGCTTGCAGGTCCCAGAGGTCATCTGATATGACCTGACCTCATATGCAACACTTGGGACTAGAAATGAGTTAATCCTTTACTGTGGGATCACTGTAGTGTCCATCTAAGCGGAGATACGTGTTTTGAATTAGTGTAGCACAGTCATGGGCCTGTGCTTAGGCTGCAAGATCAGACACTATTGGATGTTCAGCTGAGTTTCTATCACCCTGAGTGACACCCCTCGGCCCAAAATCCAAAGTGCTGGATCTGTTGGAGCCATTATGAAATAAAAAACCCACAGAAAAGGGCCACTATTCAGTTTGAATTGATTCCTTGAAAACTCCTGCAGTGAATATGCTTTCATTTTGATGGTATTACTATGGACAGAATGTATTGTGTCAGTTTCACCTCTCCATTACTTTGTCCATTAGGGTGAAACCAGCTGATTTTATTTCTCGCACTCTATTTTCTGTGATAAAATGGAAATTCAAACGCTTATTAAGTCTGAGTGACACCTATGTCCGGGAGCCAGAAGGAAAGTAAGTCGACTATATCTCGTTTCAGTTCATTTTTGTTCAATTTCCCTCTCGTGATCAAATATTTCACTTTCCAGTAGGGTCCTAATGGGAGTGTCAGTTTCTGAGGGTTTTTTCCTCACTCCTCGACTGCCATTACCACCTCTCTTCAGCTGTTTCAGATTTCTACCTGTCAACAGTAAAAGCACAGGTCTCAATTTTAACCAATTTCTTCCCCACTGCGAGGTGCTTAGTGGTGAGTGGAAGTGTTTCCAGCACAACATGTGATGTTTCAGCTGTTTCATTTAACTCTTAGAAGCTTGGAGTAGTTGAATATTTAATTACACAATGAGGTGCTATGAAATATATGTAGGTTTTATATTAACAGCTTTGATTACACTGCATTTCAGATCTTTTTCAGTTTGTTTTTTTTATGTCATGCAGTGACATCTTGAGGCAAAAATTTTAAAGAATAATTTGCCTTTACACAAATCAGGACAATGCAAGCAATAACTTGCATATTGCAACACATCGTACAGAAACACCTACTAAAACACAATGGTTGTTTTGATTTAAAGTTATGACTTTTATGACAGAACTGATCTGTTTGTTCAAAGTATGAACTCATATATATTGAATTAAAGCACTGTCATCAATAACTGTGACATAGAAAGGTTAATTACCAAGAGCAGCATAAGCTGAGACTAGATCTGCTGCATGGGTGTTGCCTTTTTTTGACCTGTTTAGCCTTATAAAATGTGCACTGCAGAGTAGTACTAATGGTATGTTGTTTAACTAGCACTCATTTTTTCCAACTACATTATACTCTTTTATTTTTTAATAAACACATTATTGATCCACCCTTAGCACACCCAGGTTTGAACATTCTGGTTACACTGAAGTATTTATAGCACTTTATAGTGCATTAATACAGGAGAGGCTCAGGCTCTAAAAGAGCAGTATGACCAATCCCAGTACATTTTAATACAGGGGTCTTAACAGTAAATTTTAAGCCCTGCTGTATATTTAGTTCTGCTGTAGAGTTCGTTTAGCTGCATCACTTTCAGCAGAACAAACGTGACTGCTGATGTCTCTTGGTTCATAGGCCTTCAAATGTCCTTTCAATAAAAAAAAGCTCAGCTGTGAAACCTACAGATACTGTGTCGTGCAGGGTACCCCCCCCCACCCCCAAATAAGCCCCCTCCTGCTACAAAAGCTATTTCCCTTTGCTTCCCCCTTGGGAGTCTGTATTATTCTGAGTTTTCTTTATCTAACCTTATCAGTAGGGTCTGTGCTGTTTTTGTTCTACACTGAGGCCTTTTGTAGCTTTTATGGCAAGGGTGTTTATTTAAACCTCAGTCATCAGGGTAACATAATCTGCATGATTTGTTTTTTTTTTCTTTTATGTCATTACCCATAATATTCTGAAGGATATTATGTCTTACTTTGTCAAGTGCGCTGAGTCACTTTTTCTTCTTTTAATATTCGAAACAAACAAACAAAAAACAGAAACCTATAACGAGGCAGTAAAAGCATTTCCAGAATATATACCTCTTTTTTATTTAGGTTTTATGTGTTTTAAACCATTCGTTCAAAACAAACAAGTACCCAGCGTATGATATACATGACAGATCTATGTATGATAAAGGTCTGTATTTTTGTGCGACACTGGTACAGACAGTATATATACACCAGATGATTCAGATTCACACCTGAATCCCAGGGCATGACTCGCTCCACCCTGCTAAGCTACAGCTTTCTAAGGCAGGAAGAGTAAAGCCTTACATAACTGAAAGGAGACACTTTGCTACATTACTCCACAGTATGTAGCTTGTGTGAGTGCTATAGAAAGAGGAGTACAAATAGCTGATGTAGAAAACACAGAGCGACGAGAAGATGTTTACTCAGACTTGGCCTTCGCTGAAGATCACATCTTCAGTCAAGTACGTTTTTAATGTTTAATCCAAAGGAAAGTTCTAAAACCAACACCAATTATTTTCTTTTCTCTATTCTAATATTATAAAGGGCTCTTTTGAGAATGCATGTGGAAAAGTTTCAATCTAAGATTTATGGGGTGTGCTGTCTTTTTTGCACTAAAGATGTCTAATGTTTTCTCTTTTACTTGATCAACTGCAGTTTGTTTGTGCAAAGAGTAATAACTGTTGTGTTAATCTTTTTTTCATTTAAATGATTTATTTTCTCATAAATGGCCAAATGTTTCTGTGTACTCTGACATTCAGCTGAACCCACTTTTCCCTTAAAACATATGATTCCACCCTCCCCCTCCTCTTTTTGCACCATCATAGGAGGATAATTGTACTTGGGCCAAGAGCGTATTGGACCATTAAACCACTGCCTCTCCCAGTAAAGCTATTCTCCTTTGTGTAAATGCATTGGAATTACTTTCAGGGGGCGTTGCAGAGAGAATATGTGAAAGGCTACTTATTCTCCTAATGATTCTTTGTCCTTTTAAAAGTCATCAGGCTCATTTATAAGTGGATATGTACAGGGGAAGAGTTGCCCCCAGAGACTGAGGTCATCTCCATCTCCTTGTCCAAGGCCAGGAAGTAAGTTTGTGTGAGTGGACCCCTGCCAGTTGAGGTTGGTCATATTGGTAATGTAGGTTATACATCTGTGCTGCTCATAAGTGAGGGCAGAGGCTGGGTGTTCGTGTGCAACTCTTTAGACTGTGTTTTCGACATTATATAAGTTATGATATTTGGGTGTATGTAAATGTATATGTTTCACAAGGTTGTCTGGGAAAATACTTTACGTGGGTGTATCCTTAGAAACTATAATCCTACCTCAGTACATCGTTAACACCTACCTTCTGTGGTTTTCTGTCAGGTTTTAAAGTATTGCAAAAAAACATTGCCAAAGAAAAGGTGCAGTATGAGTGAAAGAGGCTCAGATTAGCACAGTTCAGACAGACGCTTCTCTGTTCAAAACACATTATTCCATGTGAGTAACCTCAGCTGTGTTTATAGCCAATATCTGAGGATTCTGTTGAGTGATTAAACTTCAGTACCAATCTACTGGTATTGGAGGCACAAAAGCATACTGATTGTTTAGGTTTAGAGATCATTTATGGGGAACACAAACTACAAATCAATGTAGCATTTACCAGGTGCTGTAGATGGTTTAAGAACAGTTCAAAATACATAAAAACGGAATAAATTATAGCATTTGTTTTTCTGATTGCATTAAGTCTTTCAAGCCTAAGCTTTCTTCCACAGCTTGTTTTCTTTTATTGTATAAAAGAAGTATGAGGCTTTTTTCATTGTTAAAATTTGACACACGTTTGTCTGTTTTCTAACTGTGTTCTGGCTAAATAAAAATACAAATATTCAGTTTTGTAAAATCATAGGTCACAAATATTACAACAAAACAAACATTAGATTATTGATGGAAAATAGTCAATTTTATACGTTAAGGCAAATGTATCTAATACATTATTTTGGAATCAGAATTTAATTTATTCATCTTCTTTGCATGAGAAGAAATGATTATAAGCGATACTTTGTTTCATGCATTTGTGTATCACACCCCATGTTGTTGTTCAGCAGGTATTCTTAATGTGAAATTATCCCCATGTGCCCTTGCCTTTGAGGAAGGAAAGGGGTTATCAGAGTTCATAGAGAGGGTTTCTGTCTCACACAGAGAAAATATGTGCACTGTGGCTCCTCATCCCTCAGCATTTTTCTTGTCTTTGCCTAAAAAAAAAAGAAAGGGTTGACTTTTTTCCTCTCTGAACTATGGCTGGTTCCAATTACGTGTTTTGTTGAGTTTTCACCCTTTGCGTTCATGACTTCAGTCATGGGCAGGCCACAGAGCTGCTGTCAGAGCAGAATCTGCTGAATCACTCTGTTAAAGAGTTTGGATATATTACCTTGAGAGCTTCACCTCCTCTTTTATATTGTGGTTTACCATCATTTCTCAGAATAACATGCAAGTGACAGTTGAAAGAAGTTGTAAATTATCCGTAATGTGTATTTTCGCTAAATGCTATTAAATGCTCAATTAAAACTCAGAAGTTCAACACCAGTCAGTGAGGGCGGAATAAATTATTTACATATGAATTGACTAAAAAAAAACGTGTCCTTTAGAGTATGTCATAGAACAGCCCTGCACCGAATGTGGAACCTGAGGTTTAATCTGGCCTACTGGAAAGTTACCATATCTTCATTTCCTCATATAACTATGCTATTTTTATACCATGTTGGCTTAGTTCATTTCCCCCCCTCATGTAATTGCATTTTTAGTGACATTGTAACAATAATGGAATTTTTTTCTGCTATATTAATCAGTTTCTCAAATGGTCTCTTAAATTATTTAAAAATATTTATAACAAGTATTACATTCATAATATACTCACATAAGGCTTTATACAAGTTTAGAATTTTGTTGTCGTGGCTCTGAGAGAGCACAGATAGCCGTGCTCCCTTTGAGTGGGTTAGAATGGCCATCCATTCCCATCACCCAGTGTGATGTTTCTAAATGTATATTAATTAACATAACAGACCAATGGTGGTTAGTGTACCCCTCCAAGTGTGTTGAGCTGCTCAGTTATGTTATTAGCAACAGTGGAACTGGCAATGACTGAGCTGGGGAGAAAGAATAGGGAATGAAAACACTTTTTTCTAACTTTTATTCCTTTTTTTAGGGTTTCATCAAAGAAAATACCACCGAAGTTGAAATTATGCTGATATTGAATATGTTTTTTAATGTAGTTTGAGAAAAAATTGTGTTCAAACGTGTCTTCCAAGGACTGATAAAGAGACTCATGGAGTTTATTGGATTTTGCAGACATTTTAGCAGCTGCGAGATAGTCACTGTCCCTTGGGTCATGGAGACTGTTCAAATCCTCCCAAGGTCAGCTTTAGGAAGAGGAGAAGGAGACAGAAAGAGCACAGGATAAGAGGAACAGTGTAGAGAGACGGAAGACAGTGTCACGCGCGTGTGGTTGATTTTTAACCAAGCTGTGTCTTGACTTAATGGCACGACTTGATTTGCAGCTTGGGCGACGTCGGATGCAAAGGCAGTGGCAGTGAAAAGCATAGGTGAATAGGTCTGTTTGAGTTTAAAATTCAAGGGGAAAGGAATCCATCTGGAGAATGAATAATTTAGATGGCTCAAGTTGGTTCCTGTTGCTGTTGTTTGTGCTGCGCCCACCCCACCTCCCTCTCCTAGCAGCCCCCTGAACACACACTACTCCCCAGGCTTGTTCTGGATGCTCTGAGGTTAGATGCTCTGTTCTACATGAGGGACCGGTTTGAATAGACTCTCCAGGAACAAGCCTTCAGTTTGGTGTCCTGTGCCTAGTATCAGGTGCAGACATGTCCTAAATTCACCACTAATCTGTGTGGCCTGGGTCTCTGTGCTCACTGCTAGATTTCAGGATTTTTCTGTCCGTGGGAATTAACATTCTATCCAAGAATGAGAAGGACATAAAGCATAGTTATTGATATTTGTAAGCCTTGGATCTAGGGTGGAGTTTGGGACATATTGATTTTTGTCAGTCATCTTGTGCCTATTAGAAGATGATTAATACTTTCAGGTGTTGCTTATGAAATAGAAACTATGTGAGAACTGGATAATCTTGCTTATTTGTTTTGTACATTAAAAGCTGGCTGCAGTTTAACTGGTTTAAACGGATGAAACAGACCGAGCTAAAATTTAATTTGTGACTTATAAGTGTAGTACATATCATTCTGTGACTTGGCAAATACGGGCGCAGAAATGATCAGATAATACAAAAGAATGACTACTAGTAACAGGTCCAGTTGTATTTCAAGGAATAATCTTCAGGTTCTTCCACATAATTTCTAACTGCTACGTCTGTAACATACCATCATCCAGGCAATAATTTTGTAAGTAAACAGAGACCTGCATGATCATAAAGGGCCCATGTCTAGCATTGTTCTTTATATATTTTATGTACAAAAGCAAAACCTTCCAGCGTCTCTTGTGCTATCAGATTAAATCAGGATGTTTTTGTTTCTGTGCCTTTAAGACTAATCTTTGGAAATGATCTCTGCTCTGACAGAATATACCGTATTGGCCCTTGTACAAAAAATTATATGGGCCACTTAACATATACCTATAATAGAGCTATGTGGGTAGGTGATTTCACTTCTCATAGGCTTCTGTTATACTTTGACTTTTATGTTCACCAAAAAGCTAAAAAATTATTATCTAAATAAAGAATTATAACAATTTGCATTTGGAGCTTTTTGAGCCCTTGTGCTCCAAACAGAGATTAGATTAAAACGCTGGAGTATTTCTTTAAGCTTTTTTCTTATCCGTTCTCTCTTACTCATTCTCTCTCTCTCTCTCTCACACACACACACAGCTCTGGATGTTTCCACAGTGTGTGTGTGTTTGGTGTGTGTGTACGAGGTGTTAGGCAGAGTGTCTCTCTTTAAGAGGAGCTGAAGAGACGGGGGGTGTTCGGGGGGTTGATGTGACAGGCCTTTGGAATCCCAACCTCTCTCTCCTGGCGCCCGCACTAATCAACCCCTGTAATTTATGCAGAAAATATGATTTATATTTAATTTCACTACACTTGCATTGTTAATTTGAGATGTAATTAACGCGTCGCCACGGCAACTAATTTCTCGATGCCGTAAATTATCGCCGCCTTTTCATCAAAATTCAGTTACTTTGGCTCCTGTGTGCAATGTACTGATGCAATTAGGTTACCGGGGCAACCTGAAAGTGTTCATTTTCTTTTGTGTAATTGCAATGAGGCAGAAGTTTTTATAACACGGAGTCATGTTCACTTTTTTGTTAACAAAGAGAGCACACACATTTTAGCACCTTTGCAGAAGGGCTGTAACAACAGTGGCACGACAAATATGCCCTGGCACTCGTCTGTGCTACATTTGTTTCGGCACTTTTCTTTCTCCTTCTTTTGCTTGCTTGCCCACTGTCATACAACGAGAACGTACACACACACACACGCATGCAAAACCAGATACTTTGATTTTACATAAATGTCTACACTCTCTCTTGTCAAACAAAGCAGTCTACGTGTCATACATGCTAAATGTACTTGGTGAATACCACCACAGTAAAACCAAACACACACACACACTTATATATGAGCACAAAAATATTACTTTCCTTCTCTTACACTCTTAATAATAAAATATTCCAAAAAGTGTTTTTGGAGTGATGCCACAGAGCCGGGGTTAGGAACTCAAATCCTAGAAGGCAGCATTCCAGTACATTTTGGTGATGTTTTTACCCCTGCTTAACTTTGAACACCTGATTCAAACTGCTACAGTTGGTATGTCAACAGAAATGCTGGACTCCAACATCCATCAGTTTCCTATCTGTAAACAAGGAAGGGTCTCTGACTTTTGCCCATATCTGTATGAATGAAAAATTACAACTATACTTTAAAATGCCTCCTCACTGCCATTTTACCATCTTCACTGACATAGGCACACTTTGCAGTTCTAGAATTACAGATGGTTGTCCATCTGTTGCTCTGCATACGTTCATAGCTCCCCTTCAGGTCCAGAACAAGGCAGGTGTTATTTGGGTGGTGGATATTTGTCATCCCTGTGGAGACACTAACATGTTGGTGTTGTATTAGCTTGTGTTGTGCTCCTACATAACAATAATGCTGAGTCCACTCACTGTCTACTCTGTTAGACACTCTTACTGTGTTGGTCCACCTTGTAGATGTCAGAGACAGTAGCTTATCTGTTGCTGCATACTTTGTGTTTATTTATCTTCTAGTCCTTCATCAGTGGGTTCATCACAGGTCACTGCCCACAGGACACTGTTGACTGTATGTATTTGGTGCAGCACTATTCTCAGTCCAGAAGTGACAGTGTGTAAAAAAAAAAAAAAAAGACAACTCCAGCAGCACTGCTGTGTCTGATATATTCATACCAAAGCAACACACACTAACACAGTGTCACTGCAGCACTGAGAATGATCCACCACCCAGAAAGTACCTGCTCTTTTGTGGTCCTGTGGGGAATCTGACCACTTAAGAACATGGTGAATGGGTACTAACAAAGAAAACCACAGATGGACTTCAGTCTAGCTGTGGAACTACGAGGTGCTCCCACATGATCAGTGGAGCTGATCAAATGGACAATGAAGGTAGAAACAAGGAGGCAATTGTAGTGTTTTGGCTGATGTATAACAATAAAATGCTGTCTAGTCTTTTGGGGCAACTAATACGCTTATTTTTAAGGATAAACAGAGCTTTACCTCAGCAGATATAAAACATATCTACCACATCTTACCATCCACTCAAGCCCTCCTTTTGTTCTCCATCCACTGCCTCTTAATGAAGAATATCTAATTTGTTCTCCATGAGGAGGCCACCAGTGAGTGTGCTTGTGTGTGTGGGTGTGTACCAGGAATATATCACATTGTGGGGACCTGTCTTCCTTGTGTGGACCATCACGCCACCACAATATAACTCCTTACATTTTAAGGTGGAGACATGTTAAGGTTAGGGTTAAGGTGGTAGTACAGAATAGTACATGGTAAGTCACTACTAAATGAACAGAAGTCTGTATAACGATTGTTTATTTGTATGTGTGTGTGTGTGTGTGTGTCTGAATGAGTTTGTGTAGTGTTTGAAGTTAGGCTGTCTGTTGGCTGGCACTGAAAGGGCATGAGCTTCTTGCTTGCCTTATGGGTCTCTAGTGCCCACTCGTCTCAGTGTGCACCCCTCCACCCCCCATACCTCCTCCCGTCACTGGTCTGCAGTGGAAATAGCAGGTCATTGGCTCCTAAGCTCCGGTTAACTGAAAAGGTAATTAAATTTGTAAGCAGGCTTTTTGAATCTTTTGAGCCTGCCCAATAATACGGGCGGGGATTACAGCAGCTTCCTGAGGCACAGCTGTAGTTTGACTCCTCAGCAGCCAAGACTAAGGCCTCCTGACCAGGCCAAATCTGCAGCTCCAAACCCATAATTGGCTTTCATTTCCCCACTCATGGTCCCCCCTATGATACAGGGACACTTTTTATAATAAAGGGAGGGAAAAAATCAGTCTAGTGTGGCCAAGATCAAGGATGGGCTGACACCAAGTAAACTTAAAACAGCATTCTGGGAGATACCATATCATAATATTTTCCTAATATTTCACTGTATCCAATTATACTTACATTTATATTAATAAAGTTAGTGACACTCTGACCAAAGTAAAATGAGAAAAACAATTACCACAGCCCTGCTGAAAAACAGAACATTGCCCCGTTACGAGCTCCAAACAGCAGTCGCTTTCGCATTTTCTTCTGAAAGGAATAACACTCAAATATTAAATTTGAATTGATGTTAGGTTATTTATATAATCATATTTTCCCTCTAAAACATTTGTCTGTGCATTTATGGCTGCGTTTCATCATTTTAAAAGATTTTTTGTTCTACTTGGAACGTCCCAGAGCGTCTCGCTCGCGCAGCTGTCGGCAGTAACCTCGACATGTTCTCGGTACTTTGATATCTCCGTTGCGTTTGATTCTCTGTGATTTTACCAGGGGATTGACTTGCTGTATCCATTTCTCAAAGAGAGGGGGATTCGGGGGGGAAGGTGTCTTATCCTGCTCCTCTGTCCCTGCTGACAGAAAACAACAGATTACCATCATTTACAGAGACAGCGTAATGCATGGGGGGAGAGCTGCTGGCCTCTTTGGACGGGCTCCTCAGGGACCCACCGAAAAAAAAAGCACCCTCTTTAAAAGCATGCCCCTCACCACAGTGGTGACACATTAGATTTCCACTACGACTACTTTGGTGATATTATGTTTTCCACAGAAGCTGAGCTCTGAGTGACTAGCAGCAGCTTTAGATGAAGTGGCTGGAGCATAATTACTACTGCTACTTTTCACCCTTTGATCAAATGTTGTTGTTTTTTGTGTCTGACATTTTCTCCATATGTGTCAGACAATGCGAGAAGCTTCTCCCTGTTTATTCATAATGCATGTTGCTCATGGAGAAGGGGCGGTAGCCTCTTGGGCTAGCCCTTGTACATAATTACATATGTTTTATCACAAGCTGTTTCTAGCAGCCTGTTCATTGGACCAGGTCTGGTGCTGAACAGCTTTCATGCTCATTACTGCGTTACTAAGTATCTGATTTAACTCGGACTTCTTGGAGATGGATTTAAAAAACTTTCCAACTGCATTCAACACAAGCTTTGATCATATTTTGATGGGAACATTTGGGAAAGTTAAGAGTTCCACATAAAACTGCGGTGAAAGTCTAATGACATGGTGTTCATGGATGATTTTGAACATCCTTATATTCATGTTACTGTAAAAAAAACAAGATTTGCTATGGGCTTCGGAACACATTTTGAAAGTGGAGAAGTGATTTTTGTGTGTGTGTGTGTGTGTGTGTGTGTAGCTACATTTATTTTAAAAGCCATTCTGATGCACTTTGAACCAAGCACTTAAAAAACAAACATGCATAGAAACATACTTTGTAGTTACATCATAGAAGAACCACTTTTGGTTTCCCCCAATAAACTAAAGGAATTACTTAAGAACCGTATTTTTGTAGGTTTACGTAAGGAGCTTGTTTTTCATTTATTTATCTTGAGAATTTAGTAAAACAGCCGATATAAATATGGTAAACTTTTGATGTAACAGTGTCTTAGGATAAGAAATGGAAAAATCCTTCCACAAGAAGTTTATTAAGCATGTTTACTTACTGAAGTCTAAAGCAGTATTTGCTTTTGTCACATTTATTCCCATTTTACCAGCACAAGGGCCTCTGGAAGACGAGTTACCAAGGAACACAAAATTTTAATTAGTGTATTTTAATCATTCAGGCTTTTCGAGCTAATCCACAGACCCCTGAGAATTCCCAAGATGCAGCTCTGTGCTGCTTTACCATTTATTGTTGAGTCTATTATAATTACTGTTAGCAGGTGGGGGCTGGGAGACGTTTATTATGTTTTTCCATCTTTATTATAATTACTGGGAAAAAAATTAAAGGATGCTGTTTCATTAAGTTTAGAGATGATGCCATTTTAGCCTTCTGTCCTCATCCCCATCTCATTGCCCTTTTTTGTGTTTTAATGCCATTACATTGGCTTTCATTCTCTGATATTCATACACTTTGCTATTGCATTTAAAAAGGCAAACAAAAATGAAAGGGATCTGTTTTAAGAGTAAAGGGAAAGGATAAATAATGGTCTTAATGAAGTGCTTTCCCGAGCCTGCTTTTCAAAATCCATCTACAGCTCTGAAAACTCTGTGTGCATGTTTGCATCTTCTAAAATCCAAATGTTTCAAATGGAATAATTGGAGCTGGATCAGAACCCATGAACAGACAGCAGAATATGTTTTCTTCATTTTCCCTCTTCGCAGTAAATGAAGATAAGAAGCTGTGAGTAAGTCTTTAAGCCTCTAGCTTTGGGTGTTCTACAGGGATTTTTGAATCTCCGCAAATTGTCTTATTTAATACGAGTGTCTGTTTGTGTTTGTAATCATTCTCTGCGCCGTTTCCTGCTACTTCATAGAGAGTCGGTTGGTCTTAGAAGGGAGACTTTTTTTTTCAGAGTCTGTCCTAATAAGTACTGTCCTCATTGGCCATGTTTCATGGGAAATGATTTGATATGAGCAAACAACTCCAAGCTCCTGAAGTCTGTCTTTACTGTTTTATGCTCTCTATCTCCTCTTTCCCCATTATTATGGCACCATCCAAACGTAAATACCTCTCATCCCTAATTCAACATGTTCTAGATCAACTTTAATTTCTTCAGTAATTCCATCTGGCTTGAATCTCTATTCTCAGATATTATACACTGGACATTTTACTGTTTTATAGTTATTTTCAAATGTAAACTACTTTAAATGTAGAGCATTAGGAAGATACAAGAAGAGTGCTGCACCACTCAAAGTATTTTAAGGCTGAGAAAATCAATTTTGAATAACACCAAAGCCTAATATCAGTTATTTATCGTTTAATGCGATCTGCCGAAAATTTTCCAACATCTCAAAAATTCAGTCATGGAAGTATTCACTGATTTTCTCTTAGTCCAACTAATCAGAAATGCATTCAGTGATGCTGAGCTCTGAGTTCTGGGAAGGTCAGTCCATTGTTCTAAGTTTGATTGGCCAATTTTCTTCTTTTTTGTCCCTTTCTTGTTTCAGAATAATGGCTTCTTGACAGCTCCACATTCTTTCAGACCCTTTCAACATTCAGTTGTCTTTTCACAGTAGAAAGATGGACAGAAACATTTTTTCTGATCTAACACAGTGAGATCTTGATTGTCTCAACGAAAAGCTTAGCTGTTCATCTGGTTCAGGGCGGTCCAGAAGCTACACAGAATCATTGGGTGCAAGGCAGGAACACATCCTGGATGGCGTACCAGTCTTTCTAAGCCTTATACAAATGATTATCCTAAACTTAATCTTTATAAATATTTTCTGAAAATTTAATTTTACTTATTGCCACTTATTTTGACTACAATATATGAGTGTTGGTCTGTGACTTTCTGACATTATTATGGTTCACTTTTTGACACAAGCATTGAGCCGAACATAATATCATGGCACATGATCTGTTGTAGCATTATTTTCATTTTCACCCGCTAGGCTTGCTCACGCTGCTCCATTTCTAGAATTCTTGCATGTCCAATGTGTATTTAGCACCAAATCATGGAACTATTCCTGGGGCCCTGTGCAGTGCACCACTGCCTGGGCTGTTTTTCGTGTTTTCATGGAAAATTCCACATGTCCTTATGAGCTGTGTTTCATGAGAAAGCAGAAGTACATTTGGAGGCAGATCCTGAGAAAAAAAATTAATTAATGGAACGTTGCAGCGAGCAAAAGGCCAGCACAGGCAATTATAATGTCTTTGTGAAGTGTCAGGATTTTGGAATTATAGAATCAGCCAGGATTGCTGGGAGTAATTACGGTTGAAGGAGGAAATCTCCTCACACCTTTGCTCATATTTAACAATTTTCAAATCGGTTTCTTTTGCTCGGCTCTCTTTGCCCCCCTTAGGGCAGTAATGATTTTACAAGTTCAGCATGTCTTTATCGACGCTGGCCTTTTTAATTTAATCTGTAATTTTTTAAATCTTTACAAGTTTAATACCATCACTGCTGCATTGCTTGAACCTTGAAAACAGTCAAGAACAGTCTCTACAGCTCTGAAATGTAGCCAGTAAGCAGATGATAAGTCATATTAATTCACTCAGTAGGGGGTACTGAACCACAAGAGAGTTTACACATATTAAAGAAGTGTGGAGGTCTTTTTCTGAAAAATCCACCTGTCCCTTGTCTCCCATGATGCCCAGTTCTATAATCCGCACATGGCTTAAGCTAGGCCTTTGTTGGTCTAGGTTGCCATGAAGATTGTCTGCTTTACCCTGTGTGCTGTGATGTGGATTTAACTCTTGTTTTCACAGATTAGGACCAAAGAGTTGGCTTTGGAGGCTGCAGTCAGTGTTCTGTCTTTGTAGAGACACTTAAGGGTTAGCTGCCACATTTGTTATGTCTGAAGTGAGCTAGTATTACTCATGCAAACCAAACAGCAGCTATTTAGACTGTCCATTGTCTGTCGGACAGTTGTTTTTTTTTTCCAACATAAAATGGAGTCGATTATCATTCTGGTAAAAGGCAAAATTAAATTTGCACATGTCATTGTCTTATTGTAGGACTGAACTTAATTGAGGCTTATCGCCCGTAAGGTTTTGTGGCAGTGTCTTCAGGCGCTATAAAATAACCTATTGATTTTTTTTTCCCTCAAATTTTGAGATTTGCCAAGATTAGATTGTTGGCAATCAAGGAAGATCAACAATGCACACTGGGTCTTTTTTTAGATGACAAAGTTAAAGCAGAACAGTTTTGTCTTGACCTCAAAGTGTGTGCTATTGATTAATTGATTGGCCACGTCTGAAAAAAGACCTCGAGGTGCCTGAAGAAATCTTGAATAAGACTCAGATCTCATGCTGGTGAAAGTGAGATTTTACTGTAGCAGACAAGAACAGGTAGGTCACATCACACCATCTTTATTACGATCATGATATGAGGTCTGTTACTACTCCCGGCCTTGACATTCTCTATGCTTACAACTGTCCTTTGTGGTTTACAGCTGATGACAAATATCACTGCTGTCATATCAAAACCTTTTGAAATCTAACGCTGCTTTTGTTTTCACTGTGAACATGTCGCGAATGGTTGAAAATGACATGGAATGACATCATTACCTTAATGTGCATTGAAATTTTTGCAGTGCTTATTTTCCTTTGATTTAAATGCTCTCATTTTGGAAACTTTTAGTGGATGCAAAAGCAGAGATACGGTGTATCAATGAACACGGGTGCCAACTCACTTACAGAATGGAGAGATTTGTGATGTTGATGTTTTTGTGCGGACTCTTAAGGGAAGTGAAGACAAACATGCAATTAGTGCGTGTTTGGGCTGGGGAGGGGTTGGGGGAAGATGTTGGAGAGTGGCGTACCGCTCACAAGAACTGAAATCTCAGGTGATGCTCAGGCAAGTCACCTGACAGACATCTTCCACTTCAAAGATTCAGCCCCCTGTGTGGATTATAGGCTGTGGATATCCCCGGAGCTGAGGATGTAGAGTGTTTTTGATGGCTTACTACTTCCACTGGCGCTTTTGTGAGCCCTCTGATAAAACAGGATTTTTACACTGCAATCAAATGATTTCCTGGCATGTTTATTGAGCCTGTTTCTAGACATACTTTTAATAGGATGTATATCTTAGCTTTATCTTTAGTTTTCTTCTGAGGTTCACTAAGGTGACATTTGTGCGGCTGTGTGCACCGCATCCAGTTATGATGCCTTTTTATAAGATATTTGTCAGGTAAGAATCGCTTTGTTGCTTAGAATTAATCAGGCTGTGTATGGCCTTGTGTTCTGATTGGCTGCTCTAAATGCTATCTAAACACTCCTTGGAACTTCATTGTGAATTGGAGGATATTTGTACATTAGTAGATTTTCTATGACATTATTATTACAATTCGTTCCAACTGAGCGCTTAGATTAATTTTATTATTTAGAATTCTTACTTGTGAATTATATCCCTGGGTAATGGATTTTCTTATTTCAAGAAATTACCTGACACAAGATCTGTTTATTTTCAGATTTCTTTTTCTACCGCTGTGAGTTTGTGGCTCCATCTGTGGCTTTGTGAACTTGAGGAGCTCCTTAACAATGCTGACCTGCCGTGTTTGTCACAAGGCGTAATAAGCTGAAAATCCTTTTTGAATGTCATGTGCGTACATCAGCATCGGCTCCAGTTCAGTTACGCTCTGAACTCTATTTCAAAGGTTAATGTTGAAATCTGGAGCAAATTACCTTAAAATTACTTACAATGCCATTAAAACCCCAAATACGTCTCTCTTGTGGCAGTAAATTAATTTAAACCGGGACGTATTGAAGAGTTCTTTAAAAAAAAAAAAAAAAAAAAGCCAGGCCAAAAAAAGGAGCAAAAGCCTATGAAGAGAAGGGCGGCGTAATGTTTCTGGCAGAGCAAACGCATGTTTTAAATGAAGAGAAAAAGGAATTGGGCTTAACTGAAACCATATGGTACTGTGCTGGAGAAGCGGTCTGCTTAAGAGGATCATGGCAGAGTAATAAAGGCAGACAGGAAAAGGGCACGTGTGGCGCTTTGGGTGCATGATGGGCATTTTTTTCATTCAGAGCAGGTTTTTTAAAGGGCCAGTAGTGCAAGAGTGAACCCTATTAATCAGAGTGCTCAATGCTTAAGTGGAATCTGGACACCCCCTGACACACACACACACATACACACGCGGTCATGGGAGTCTTAAGCCAGTGCTCTCAGAATGCTATATTTCCTATTAGTACTTTGTGTCTGTAATTATTACCATTAAACCAGGCGCCCTTGTTGTACCCTATGTAATTTTGTAATTATAATTAGGATTTCTTGATCTTGTCTCGTCCCTTGTTCTTCTCGATATGACTGCGGAATTGAAATGTGTGTCTAAGTTTAATCATAACAGCCCTCTGGATAAAGAGGCATACTGCACCAATTACTCTCTCTTCTCCCAACAGATATGTTTTATGAGGCTTCGTCATGACGTTGTCAACTTCCCTTACTCAATATGGAATTTTAAAAAGATATTCCTTTTAATTTTCGTGGCGTTCAGTCTAATTAATTAAATTAATTAAAAAAAAAACATAAATAAAGTAAATTTACCATTTTACATTGTTTTTCTCCCAGTGTTGGGAAGAGAATCACTGCATTGGTTTACGTTTATACTTTATAACATTTTATCTGCGTGCATGACTTTTGACCTGTTTTGTTTTGGACATTAATAACGATATGAAGATGATGGGCAAATCTTATTTAGTTATTGAATGTAGTTGTCCTGCATACCTGCTAATACGCTCTCATTTCAGAAATTAAATCTTGCAGAAATGCCTTCCTAAACAGGGTCCTTAAAAACTGATATTCCCAGCAGTGGGACACAGTATATCATTTGATAACAGGCAGCAAGCAGTTATTTGCTGGATTGTTTATAGCCTCGGTTCTGGGGTCCACTATCTTTAAAGTAATTATTAAATAATATTGTTTAAATATTATTTGATTTGTTAAGATGTAATAATGGCTTTTAAAATGTTCATGAATCCAATTTATATACATTTAAATTTATTCGCCTTTGTCACATCTCTTTATAGCCCTGTAGGCAGTATTTGGCTGATTTTGGCTGATGGCTAGCGTAAGTGAATAATTAAATTAAGCAACTAAGAACTTTAACTCATACGTCGTATTGTTGGCTGCAAACCCAGATAAAACCCAGGAGCCGGGACAACCCTGAAGTGCCTGAGCTTTTCATTTTATCCCATGTATTTAGACCCAGACAGGTCACAAAATGTTGAATGGGTTATTTTGGTTCACAGTTGGTTTGTTGGTAGCGGATGCCACAATGTATATACCAATGCACTCAAAATGATTTGTCTTATTGTGTCCCCTTTAAAGTTATTTTTAAATCCTCATTTCCAAGCCAGCAAACGTTTTGGAACTTTTTTTTTCAGTCGTTAATAACCAGGCTCCTGGATAGTTTGTGGATAGAGCCAGAATCAGAATGACTCCAACATGGGCTTCCCCAGTGACTAAGTACAATAGCCCTGTTCTGCCAAACAGGCAACATAGTTTTCATTTTTTGTAGATTTCTCTGGTCTGATTTAGCTGTAGCCTCTCAGTGTCACGGTGCTGGTTAAAGGCTGCTTGTCTCAGCTTAAATTGGCTGCAGTGGTTACACTGATTAGCTGAACCTCAGCGAGATCTGCTGGTTAAGTAACCATGTCTGCCTCAATATCAGAGACCACCCAGACATGCTGCTCTAAAGGCTTTTAGCAGTGAACTTGTCTCAGTGTAAGAAGTCAAAAAAGAGGAACAACATTTTGTTTTTCAATAATATTCATTCATTCATTGTTTGTAAGCGCTTACCCAGTTCAGGGTCGCGGTGGGTCCTGAGCCTATACGGAATCATTAGGTGCAAGACGAAAATGCACCCTGAAGGAGGCGCTAGTCCTTTGTAGGGTGACACACACTCACGCATTCACGCCTTTGACATTTGAGTCGCCATTCCATCCAAAAAAAAAACGTGTGTTTTTGGACCATGGGAGGAAACTAGAGCACCCAGAAGAAACCTATACGGACACAGGGAGGACACACCAAACTGGGGCTCAAACCCACAACCCCTGGACCCTGTTTGACAGCGACACTACATGCAGCGCCATCTTGCTGCCCTCAAGTAATATTGTTGCATTGATATTAAATATCTGGACTGACAGTGATAACAGATCATTAACAGTGTCTCATCTGAAAACAAATATGAAGTGCTGATTAATTTTATAACTGGAATCACTCCAATGGAATCACACAAATAAGAATCTACCAGTTTTCACTTGTAGAAAGCCCTCATGTCTAAAATATTATTTCATTATATTAACTTTATAAGTTGCATTTTTGTTATTTCTTCTTGCTTTGCTAACTTCTTCTTGCATATTCAACAGTCTGTTTTAGATTAACTCAGAGTCAAGTGCAAACTAGACGGGTTATTGGACTTCAGCCGCTTGCCTGATGTTTAAAATCTACAATCAGATGAAAAATCTGCCCAGTTTGGTATAAACTGGAATAAAGAAATGAGATGACACAATTTTGCATTCATTTATATGAAAACAACTTTCAATGAAATATGTATGCGGAGCTTGAAATTTATATCATTGTTAGTGTATCATGTGGTGGTGTTATCCACTGTGCTGTTCGTTTGAGAGAGTAGAACATAGTAGTAATGTGTATTATGGGTGACTGTATATGACAAGATACTAAGATATCAGATTTACGCAATTAAAATAATTAAATGCATTAATTTACTAGTGAATAGTGTATCAGCTTCCGATACATTGTTCACTACTAAAACATGAAATATGCGGCCTCCTGAGCTGCCTTATCTTTGGCTTTATTCTCACTAGAAAATTAGATTAGTCATTCAGGATTGTCACGTTGGGTTCGTTGGTTGGCGTCCTGTTAATTATTCTAATGGAATTAGTTCTCTGTCCATTTCTTTTACTGGTAGGGTTTTCCATGCATTAGTGACTTCCTACGCTCTGCCAGATGTCCTCTTCTTACCTTTTATGCAGTCAATACAGGAAGAATTCAGCACAGGAGAAGCTAGGCTGTTTTCCCCTCTGCTGTAATGTATTCAGTGATATGATTGCTGAGGCCTCAGTGTCAGCTCCTTTTTAGCACGAGTTTCCTCTACATTAAATGTAAGCTGCTATAGGACCCAGAGGGGCTCGGCACTCTCTTTTTCGATGATGTTGTCAGACATGTGGTGCTCCCCCTCCTCCCCTCTCCTCCAGAGAGGAGGAGTAATCAGCCTTTTCATCTCCAGAGGAGGAGAGCCAGGTTCGGGCTGACTCTGTCACTTTCACTGGCCCTGCTCAGCTTCACACATCTGGGCCCTCACTCCCTGGCCTTCCCCTCTAAAACCCTGAGCTCCTCAGCTACTGCCAGAGTACACGCCGGCGCAGAAATCGTTTCTGAGCTCAGCCGCAGTGTTTGTTTTCTGGGTTGTTCTTTTATGACATGTGGAGCAAATTAAAGGGCGAGCCTGACTGATTTACACCACGTTAAGTCATTTGTATGTATTCCTTGATAAGTGCTGAAGCGTGAGGTATCAAGTTCGGCATGTTGGGCTCCGAACACGGTTCCACATTACACACGTCTGTTTCTTACAGTGGTTAATGGGGTTAGCTTAGTGAGGCAAAGCCATTGACCTACACAGTAGCTTGTAATGTGCTTTGGTCCAGTCCCAGAATGTTTTTTTTTTTTTTTTTTAGCTCAAATATTTGAGCATTGACACTGAACGTTTTGGAAAATATGCTTTTTTCTGTTCCAGTTTGTAGGTTCATGTGTCCTCTTCTACTGAGAAATGCATCTAACTACATCACAATTTGATTTGTGATTTGAAGTCTTCGTTTGTTTCTTTAGAAACAAAAAGACTAGTCTCTTGATTAATTCACACCAGTTTCCAGTTTAGCAGGAGATCAAAACCAAGACTGGTTTCATTAAAGAGCAAATTGCTTTTGTGCTTTTAAATAACTTTTTTTTTTTTTCAAAAGGTAGATCCACAGTCCCTTTCTTTGTGTAGGTGTTGGACGTATTGTTCTGTTCTGTGCACCTCCCTAAAATAGCAGACGTACCGGGCTTGTAAGAAAATTAGTGAATTTAATTTCCTTGAGTAATGAAAATGTCATGCACCATTTAATAAAAGTCCATGAAAAAAGCCAACATTCCTCGCAGTGCAGATAGCTGTGCCCTGTGGATTTGAAAGTTAGGCCGTTGCTCCTTTTGATATTTTCGCTCAGTTTTGTTTCTTTTTTCTTGGTGTGATTTCAAATTAATCTGAACAGCTCCTTTGTAAATACGAAAATGAATAAGTTGTTTGGTGTCTCCCACAACTCGCTGCACAGCAATTTGAAGCCACAGATAACTCTTTCCTTTAAACTGTGAATTATTTTACGTTTATGAGTTTGTCTCATCTTCAAGGTCAAAAATGTAATTTTTGCTCTTTCAAAGGGTTATAACCTCAAAAGGGAGCCTCTGTCCCTGGTGATTAATGAGTGAGTCCTGCATTTGATGTTTCAACGTTGACATTTTAAACTTTAAATATTTTATATGCACACCTTGGAAAAAAAAATGAAGATACGCATTCATGTGGAATAAACGGTATTGCAGAGAAGAAAGGCTGGGCTGGGTATCATTTTAATAGAACAGTTAGAGTGCAATGGTTTTTCTTGGTGATTTTTATTTGAGGTTTTTATGTGTGCGCAAGCTGATTTAAAGGCACACTAAATCATTGGGGATGGGGAGTAGTGGATTATGCATTTAATCAAGTAGCAGGCCTTGGAAAAGTGGCTAGCCGAGTCACTGGGGCATCAGCTTGGGGCCCTATAACACTCTGCCTGTCCTTTGGGTCTGCCTGAAAAGACCAAAGCCATTTTCACCTCCATATGAGGTGGAATAAAGTCGGGTGCTCACTGAGAGAATACCTTCTAGTGTGCCGCATTTGCGTCAGACTTAGTACAGGATTTTAAGCTTTTTTTTTGCTTGAGTATGCACAATTCCATTAACAGACAAAGAATAGAAGCGGGTTGATCTTCTTGTTAATAAAATCTCTGTAAGGGCCACATTTGTTTTGAGGAAGCTCTTAGAGGGGCTGGGAGGATGCACATTGCCTATTGCTATCATTGCATCTAAAGCAATTTTATGTGTGCAGTAATAAAGCTTGGGAAATGGAAAACTGGCACCCAGTTTAAGAATGCTGCAGTTAGCCATAAAAGCTCTATAGCGATGTGGCACTCATACTCAGGGCCTCCCCTGACTGTCAGCCAGTCACTCAGCACAGCTCCTCACCTATCACATCTTCAGCAGCTCTAATAGAGACGGATGTGTCGGGCTGTTGGGGCAGGTCACAGCCACAGGCAACGTGTGTGGGCTTGCCATTCGCTGCAGTCTGGAGAAAAGCAAGCTGGCACGTGCACAGGTGGAACAGTGGCGTGCCCCGTTCCAAACACTTCACCTTACACACTCTTATTTGATTTCCAGTGCCCGGGGAGGCCTGTGGAAAGACAAGGCGAACGTGCTCATAGCTCAGGTTGAACGGCCCACCATGGCACCACGGCACCTCGTTAGATGTCGGACGAGACCGCGGCGCTTTCCTGTTCATAAAATGCTCCCATTATTGCTGCTCCATTGAAAATTAATATGTGCTTAATGCTTGATGACTTGCATTTTCCTGCAGGACAACAAAGCTTTTAGCTCACTGGTTAATTTATACCTGACAGTGTTCTGCCTGACACAGCTGTAAAAATGCATGAGGTCTTTATTGGAGTGTCCACAAATTTGAACAGGATCTGATTGGTAATGTCAGAGACTGATGATGTAGCATGCAGCGGTGTTAGGAAAAGACAACAAAGCACTTACTTTTGGTGCTATTACATTGGTTTTTGTGTTTCCTGGACGGAACTCTGCTTGCAGGCATACAGTAGTGATGCACAATATGTTGTTGTATAAATGGACCCAGGCAGACACAGAGAGAACACACCAAACTCATCACAGACACTCACCCGGAGGAAACCCATGCAGACACAGGGAGAACACACCACACTCCTCACAGACAGTCACCCGGAGCGGGACTCAAACCCACAACCTCCAGGTCCCTGGAGCTGTGTGGCTGCGTCACCGTGCCGCTCGGTACCATTACAGAATGGTATTATTAACAGCTATATAACTCTGTCCTTACAACCGACATAAACCTATGTACACTTTTAAAAAGGCTTGTTGCAATAAGCATTAGTTATCAAACTTGATTAGACAGGTTCTAGTGAAATCAATACCAATATCAGAATTTCATCTAAAAGGTGCCCCCACTAACACGTGTATAGTAATGGAGTGAATGGAGAAGAATTAGGCATATTCTGGAAGCATTAGGATTTTGTTTACTTTTATTAGCAGAGACTTTTCACCACAGCAAATTACATGTGTTACAGAGGTTTACAACACCTCTTAGAATTACAATACCCCTTGAGTAATGTGGGGTTAAATGCCTTGTTCAGCTGATTCTGATACATGCAACCCTCAGGTTACGAATCCCTTAGAACACTTCTGAGATTCAAACTAGCAGTCCTGCGGTTATCAGCTAAATCCTTCTAATTGCTAAGCCACTGCCACCTATTTGCTGTTGTTCCACTGAACACTTATGGTTATTTATAATCTTGGAAAGATTAATTTGTTGGTTGTTTGTGAGCGCAGAAAAGCAAAGTAATGTATCCACTCCATACAAACCCTGTTCCATGCAAGGCAGTTCCAAACCGTGGAGGTAAATATTATCCATTTAATAGGATTTAAAAACAAACATTGTATACCGGCGCAGGGTTTGTCTTCTCCTCCTATTTGCTCCTGGGGGGGATTAGGGCTGTCAGTCAGGCTGAGTGACAGCGCTCAAATCACATGTTTGCAGCAAAGTGGCTGATTTTTGTCAGGCCTTGTCAGAGAGACAGAGCGGTGTTATCAGGAGCACCTTGTTTGGAGACGCGCAAAACCGCTAAACCCGCAATTCATGGGAGATCTGTTTACAATCTGCAGCAGCCGCGGACTGCTAAGCAGGCTGCAGCACGGCGGCGGAGGCTGCTCTGAGGAGAGGAGAGGAAAGGAGAGAAGAGCAGAGGAGAGGACCTGAGTGATTACCACACAAGAGACTGCTGGAGCATCCTTAGAGCACAGACAGCAGGCTACATTCTTTCGTACTGGTCTCACACTCTGACAAACCTCTGGCAACTAGATCCTCAAAGAATAGTCAAATTTACACAATTACTATTTTAAAAAAAAGCTATTTTTAGTAGTTTATCACCCCAGACTTTCAGCTGAGCTGTGTTACACAGCTAACAGTTTGTAAAAATAAGTTTAGGGGTGGATGTTAGTCACTGTAAATCTCATCATTTATTTTTCCAGTTAAAGATAAACAATTGGCATCAGTGGGTAAGGACTAATAAAGGTACATTGAAAATATTTAATTTAAATTATATTTACTTTACAAAACATGTGATGCCTCTTTGAATTATTGGACATCTTTTGGCATAAGTTTCTATATAAATATGGACACAGTGTTTCACATAGTGTCAGAAACCAAGCATGACATACAACATGTGACCTCAGGCGGGTATGTGTTAGTGTGAGTATGGGGTTAGCTCATGGGCTATATACCTCTATGACATTAGCAAAAAAACTTCTAAAACTCTAGCAAAGTCTAAAGCGAGGTTATTCTGACACCAAAAATTTTCTGCTGTACTTGGATAAAAGTGTAGATTTTATTTTAGGTCGAGTTGTTGTGTTAGTTTTTACCAGTGGTAGTTCATTATTAGCTTTATTAACAGGCCTTTGCACTGATCCTGGAAAGTTGATGTGTTCTGATTTAAGTTGTGCACCAATAAGGCAGGCTTTTTAAGCAGCAGATTGCTGTCGCTTTTTCAGGAGCTTTCAGCAGTGCAATACGTCACTCGTGAAAGCTCCGTAAGTACAGCAGACTTGCTAAAGCATCTTTTAAGGATCATTATTTCCAATCTTCCAATTATTTGCTTGTTAGTTTTGCAGGCTTACTCCCGCTTTGACAAAGATGAAGAAGTGACACACACACACACACACACACACAAAAACACCTTGTAAATTTATCAAGCTGGAATAAATGAGCTATTTTTTATGACTCACACTGATCTCCGTTGTGGGTTGCTTTGAATGTACAGCACTGTATCAATAACATAATAATACTAACATTCCTTATGTGCTCGCGTTTACCTCTGTCATGCCTTGCTTAAGGAGTTAAAGGCCTTCTAAATGTACATTCAGTTCCAGTCAGATGTATTACTGGATTGGTCACTTTCAATGGCCGGTTTTGCTTTTTGTGAGCATGCCACATCTTAAGTATCAGGTCAATCATACTCTTTCAAACGCAAGCCATATATAGGGTAGTGCTTGAGGCATTACAGTGCCAGGATGATGCAAAGTGCAACATATACCGCACTGTCCATTAAAGGTCTTTAATACTGACGCTACATTAGTGATTTTATTTTTGCAGTAAATGTGGAACAGTACAAAGTGAGTGACCATATAATGTGTTTAGCTTCACTGTGAAAAAAAAAGCAGGATACTATAACAACGTTATTAGTGCATGCTAATAGCTTTGTAGAATCGGAAAATAAAGAGCAATTGTTTATAAAGGAAAAAGACAATGTACACTTAATTCAAACCTTCATGTCATTTTATTTCATTTTATTCTGAGGCTAAGTTATTTTATTCAAGCACACGCAGAGCAAAGGAGACAATTGCCTCTGCCTACGCTCTTGTCATGCAAAGAAAAGTCTATGCACTGCATCAGGCACTTTGATATATATTACCCCTTTGTAAATAAATCCACACAAAGTGCAGGGGAGAATTTTATCTGAAATGTGGTATTTAGGAGATTCGGAGTGAATGATGATATGTGACAATCAGTCACAGCAATTAGTGTTGCTGTTAAGAGGCCTTTTTGTTTTCTCTCACCCATACAGAATGTCACAAATAAATCCTCACTTGCATTTGCATATTAATTGGATCGGAGACGTCAAGCATCTTTCATTAAGCAAAATGATCTGCATATTTGGAGACATAAAATAGTTTATTTCGACGTGGGAAAAGAAGTCATTGAAAACTGACCGCACACTGGATATAAACTTTGCGCTGATGGCGCTTGACACGTTAACCCTCGAGTTGCCACCTTGCAGCAGCACTGCTGCATTAAATACGAACGGGTTTCACAGGGAACGGGGGACCGTGCATTAGAACAAAGCAGAGCAGTGAATGAGATGTTCCTGAGACATGGTTTGGATTGAGTGCCTGTGATTAAATAAGCTTTTTTGGCTAATGTTTGCATAAGGACTACTCCGTCTCTTTAATGTCTGGAGGTTACTAAGAAAATGAGGCCAATCATGTGTTTGAGGATCATTGCAGGTTGACTCAGTAATAGGAACATTTAAGTACTGGAGGCTCTGTCAGTAGTCACTCACTTAACAGTAAAGAAGGCTATTTGGAACTGCAGGATTATGAGGAATTTATGGCTTTATAATGGATTTCAGCACAATGTACTTCGCTGGTGATATTTTTTTTCTTGGAGCCGTGGAAGCGCACAAGCTAATGTTCGTCTTACGAACGTGTCCGTCGGACAAAAAGTGAATATAACCGAGGACTAATTTGAGATGGCAAGCAGAATAGACCTAGAGGGAGAAGAATGTGTTGTGTGTCAGTGGAATCTTTGTGTGTCAGACATAGGCATGCTTTGTTTGCTGTGGCTGCCGCTCGTTCTAAAGGGAAAATTGACATTGGTTTGGTTCGATATGATTAAGGCAGGGGGAGGACGGTAATGGAAGGGCTGTGTATTGCGGGGTCTACATGGTTAGGGGCTAGACTTGTGAATAATTTGATTAGGTTGCAGGGGAATATATCTGAAGGATTATGTAAATGGACTTGCCCCCATGCAGAATTCTTTTGAACTCCTCAGAACTCACATCTGCCGGGGTCGGCAGCCAGACAGGACGGCTGCCGATTCCTCTGTGTTTCAGCAAAGTGTTTAAAGGTCATATTGAGAACAAACAAAATTGCCCCTGATGGAGCTGAAAAGGGCCTCTGACATAAATGACTCAAATTTATCTTTTGTTGATTAAAAATGAATGATAATTGCCAATGCATAAACATTTGCTCACAAAGATCGTGGTTTAATGCGTTTATGATCCTATCATAATTAGTCTTCGTACCCGGGCACAGTATCGTCTCTAACTTAGCGCATAAGCCCCTGCACGTATGAGGAGTGTAAAATCTTGTATTTACCAGCATTTCCCAGCCTTGTTTTTTTCCCCCTCTCTTTTGATTATGAGTTGTTTTGTTTTTTTTTTTACCCCTGGCCTTATTTGGTGTATTTCTGGGTGGGGATATGTTTGTGTAGAGTGCTATGGCAACCAAAGTCAAGGTGACCAAGACCATGTTGAACACATTAGATTAGCAGAAACAGACGCAGAGACAATGCAGCCTGCACCAAACACAATTTATCTGCTGTCTGATTGTAGGCCTTTCAGAAAGCAGCCCCCGTCTGCTCGCCTGACCGCCTGCATGTCTGGGGATTTATTGCCGGGTGAGTATGACCACTGGCTCCTTCTCTGCCTCTGGCTCTGTGGTGACCTGACTGGACACACTGTGAGTGGATCAGCAGTGGACTGTTAGACAGATTTGACTGCACTCGTGGGGGCTTCTGTTTGGGGTGGGCTAGTGGGCATGTACTAGTTGTATGAAGTTTCAGCTCACGCTGGAGCAGCAGGAAGGGAGACATATACTCTTACTGCAACCTGTGGTTGTTTTATAGCTGTTGGTGTTGGAGAAACATGACTTTATTTGTTTCTGAACTGCTATGGAAACCACTGTATGGAAGAATGTTGATTGTGTTTTGAAGACCTGTTATAAAAAGACTTGCACTGTTTTTTTATGAAAAACAATTAGTAAAACACAGGATTGTATATTAAAATATAATATAGTCCAATAATGTATTTACTATCCCCGTGCTGTTATTTCATTTGATATAGGTAGGCTGTACAGTATTGTATTATATCTACCCTAAATGCCTGAATGAAAAAGTAAACATGGCTGTCATTACAACATTTTTGCGTTTTTAGTAAAGGTTTTAAGGAATTACATAAACATTCAAAATACATACTTTTGAATTAAGTGGAAAAACAGCTGAGTTTAACGTAATTCTTTTTTGTGATGTCACAAAACACATACATAGTTTGCTTTATGAATGATACAAAAGAGTATAGACTTTTACATGTAGTGATCGTAAAGGCATTGTCACGCAGACAGAAAGGGATAAGTAGAGATGATTTATGAATTTGTTTTTTTGGTACGTAAGTCCACACCAAATCTAAATAAAGTTTGTCAGGGAGGAATCCAAAGTAAAATGTAGCCATTCACCCCTTTAAATATGTGATTTTTTCTCGTCTTTTCCGATGCGTGATACAGGGGGAACATACGTTTTTTTGTTTCTCTTTTGTAAAGCCTGGGTGTAATTTTCAGCTGCGACTGCCTAACAGACGCTTGGGCCTAACTCGATCAATTTCCAAAACAACTAAATGCCACTAATTTTAGCAGCTGGGCTCAAATCTGGCTGCTCCCTGGCAGCACATGCTAAATAACAGTGATAATTTATGCCCCCCTCTGTGCTGGGGCTGTGCTGTGTGCTCGAGCCTGTCGCACTTTTCCGAGGGGAAGTGTTAAAGAATGCTTCATAGAAACTGCAGAAGGCCTTGCCAACACTGTAAAAGTAATCACTTTGGCAGACGCTACATGTGAAGGCTTCAAAAACACATGTAACTTTACGTTAGATGGAATAGACCCAGAAGTGCTAAGATCTTTTCTGTGTCTATCGTCTGTTTCTTTCTCTCAATCTCTGCCACCACTCAAACTCATGTGAAGAACTGGACAGGGAGCTCAAGGAGTACTGATGATCTATTTTCTTGTACTAAGTGCTTCTCTGCACTCTCTCACTGGCCTTGCTCTTTTGTGAAGTATGCGGCGCACTCTGTGTTTCTAACAGGACAAGCCTAACACCAAAGCTGGAGACATGCTAAGTTTATATGCATTTTACATCACAGATCTAACAAAATGAGCTATTTATAGCTGAAAAGAACCCTATTGTACTAATGGCCATTAGCGTAAAGAATTTTTACTACGTTCAATAGTAACGTAGTAAATAGTACAAAATAAAGGCTACATTTATATTCAAAGGTGTTAATGCATACAATGGGCTGTTGCAACACACTGCTATCTTTACAGGATGGGAGTAAAAAAACAACAACAACAACAATAAGAAGATATGTAGTAGTTGACAGATCTTTTCCCATCAGGGGAAAAATAAGCTGAAATTTTAACACAAACGCATGCCTAGAATAAAAAAAAAAACGGAAGGCAATTGACTGCTGTTTAATATCTCCACCCACTGTTTGCACATCCCTTTTTCTCAAACGCATATGCATGGGGAAGAAAAGCACATTTTACATTTTATTATGTACCATGCACAGAGCACCTAAACTGCACTTTTCATGTGAAATGTTCAAACATAACATTTGGGCATAAAATGTTAAACTAAACCTTAAAGTGAAAAAAATAATCTCACTGTATTTATCTGACAGTCTTCAGTAAACGCTCAATCACATCCTCTGACATAAACTTCAGAAACTAGGTTAAAAATGCACATCTGAATTTTCTATTAGTTTCCCCCTCCACAAGTGATTCCTGTTTTTCTCCTGTCAGAAGAAAAGTGAACAAATGCAGTCCCTGACCCTTCCTGTGAAAAGAAATGTTGTTTTCCTTTCTTTTATTTTTTTTTCCTTGAGGTTTTTAAAGAGGAAGCAGATACTTTGCAGATTCAGATTGCCCTCCGGTTAAGATTTCCTGCTTCTTCTATTTTTCCCTCATTTTTCACATAACAGCAACACCCTGCACTCTTTTCTCTCACAAAAAATGCTAATAACTATATGGACAACAACTGGGAAATGAGCTCGGCCTGCAGCAAAAGTGAGGTGGAAAATAAGCACACACAGGCACACACACACACACACACACACATTCACATATATATTTAAAAAAGCTCTGTTATGCAGCTGTCACTTTTAACACACACAAACTCATTGACAAGTGTTTGGGAGCTAGTGGGGACTAGAATTTATAGTCAGAATACAGAATAGTGACTTAAACAATCATGTTTTTTCTGCTAAATAAAACTTATTTTATTTTATTTTTTTCACGTTTTATTCTTCACAGAATTTGAAAAAAAGAAAAAGTGAATCTTTCTGTTGTGTGAACATTTAAAGGGGGATGTTGGAATTGTCTAAAATTAATGTAAAAAAAATGTAGCTCATTCTGGATTGGATAGGCGGGTACGGACAATGAATGAATGAAAAATGTAGTTATAGTACAGGGCAAAAGTCAGAGAACACTGATTGCCTGTCAAAAATAAAGATTAATTTTTCAGATATGCCAAGTAAATAAAAAATAACCCTTTTGCAAGGAAGGGAAATTTCAAAGGAAGATAAGAACATAAGAGGAACTTATAACAACCCTGCAAGACCTGGTAGAGCATCAAAAGTGTTACTGTCATATAAATAGCACATGAAACATTCATCTGTGGACAGTAGAAGAAAATCAAGCTCCTCTTTTACTTCAGACCTGAAAAAAAATTTGCAGGTGTTTCTGCCCGTTCTTCCACTGTGAGAAGATAATGTGTGTGCTATTGATCTAAAACAGGGGTCCACCATTGGGTCATGACCACCTTGGGGGTCAAAACACTGTCCCAGGGAGGTTGTGAGAGTAGATCTACAGAAAATATACCAATGCAAAAAGAAGCGCAGGCCTCCAGATGATGGCGTTGTGCAGGGGCCGCGGTCGCTCTGTATTCAGTTAACACAGAAGGGTTTGTGTGTGTCAGTCTGTATTGACTATAAACTTTTTCTTAAAGTAGCTGTAAATGATTCTCTTCTGTAGTAGGTTAGGCTCGTGTTTACAGATCTGTCACCTCATATTTTCTACCCCATGAACATCATTTTGAATGAATGGTGCTTGTTTTATTTGTGAATGATTTTTAAAAAAATTATTATTATTACAGGCCCAATAAATGTAGTGTACTATTATCAGCTACTGATGAGTGTATGGATATATACCAATAGACATGTACTAATATACTCATATACAAAATGCATGTATTGCTGTTACTAAGTAAGTGGGAAAAAGGGGAAAAAATGCAAATCAGACAAAGAATGTATCTCAGAGCAAATATCTGCAAAAATAGAAGCTATAAATGCTAGTCAAATGTATATCCTGCATCTGTTGGCTGTTTTGACTGTAATGAAATGAAGCATGATCTTCATCTTGCACATTACTGTACATGTGGCTGTATGGTGTGTGTGCAGGTGTGTATAATAGTGCATAATCCTGCTGCGGGGTCACCTGTGTATTTGATCATGCTGCAGGTGTGCAGGGGGGAGATAGAGAGGCATTATTACCCCTGAGAGGTCAAAGGTCAAGAATTAAGCAAACTGCCTGCTTGGAGGCGTGCACTGGAGACCTCACTCCGCTGGCCCTGGAAATACTCTGTGGTCTTGTCTAAATAATCAAGAAGTCCTTGAGCGTAGATAGTGCCACTGATAAATAAACACCAGAGAGCAAGACTAAACACTGTGTTATGGTGGGTATTGATACACTGCTTGAAACTGTGAGGATGCTGTTTCCTCCCAAAGCAGCTTGATTTATCGAAAGGCTTTATTTGTTTCTTTTTCAGACTTGGTGTCGGTGTCGGTGTATGTGTGCTATGTGTGTGATTGTGTGTGTTGAAGGAGTGTGGGGGGGGCGGGGTTCTCTTATACAATAAGTACTTACCTTTGATCCAGAGAATTTCTTTTTTGGCCTGATATGTTTTTTGACCTTCTAAAAAGGAACAGTTAGTTTCGACCTCATTCCTTAAAAAGGAGGGGAAAAACAATAGAATGGCCCAGGAGAAGGAAGTCACATCATATCAAAACGAGATTAGAAACTTAAGAAAGGGCGTTAAAAAATCCTCCCTGGATAAATAAAGCCAGAGCAAACCACTCAACCTTGAAATAAACAGGGTGGAAAGCATTAAGCATGCGAATTACTTACTTACTTTATTGCAGTCTTTCTGAATGTCACGTTTGTATGACTTATTCTTCTCACTTATATTCTTTAGCTGCCTATTAACTCACAGGGAAGCATTCCTGTTAGCGCTGTCCTTTAAACACATGACTATGTGGTCAGTAGTGGCTTTTTTTTACTGTACGCTGTTATGAAGTTGTTGACAAATATGTGGCACTCGGAGCTAGCCTGCAGAGCAAGAGGTAGAGAGAGAGAGAGAGAGAGAGAGAGAGAGAGAGAGAGAGAGAGAGAGTGCACATTATCACACACTCAAAATAACCCAGAATGCTGGCGGTCCCATATTAGGTAATGCAGCTCCACCAGAAAGGAAGTGAATGAGAAATTTATTGACAAGCCTGTGTACTGTGGGTCTGCAGCAGGAACAAGATGACCTCAACTCAGGCCTATACAGAAGCATGAATACAAAATGAATAAATAAATAAAGAAAGAAAGAAAGAAGATACATAACATTTGCATTCATTTCCACATGAATTCTATTTTTATTAACACTTATTTAAGAAACTAGAATTCAAAATAATATATTCCTGGGCTGGTGATGGACTCTAAACCTTGTATTTAAAAGGCAATTCAATGTTATCCTTTTAAAGGTTGGAAAAATTGTCTGTGTTACATTTTACATTCTTGAAATGCTGTAGTATGGTTAAAGCAACAGAGCAATAGTCAGTGTCCTTCACTGTGTGCTGTATTATTTGAATCATCCTTTTCCACGTGCACTGTTTTCTCTGCACGGTAACGTTAGCATGCTATGTAAAGGATCTCAAATAAATATTTTCCCGGAACATTTATTCATTTCAAAGGCCATTCAAGAGTACACAAATGCAGATTCAGTACAGATCTGAGGGGAATGGAGTGTAATAAGGGTTTGTTCAGTGGTTTATCTGTTTATTCTATTTCAGCTGGTGAGCAAACAGGCTGGAAACGGCAGCTGTCGGAGCTGCACCACTGCAGAGAAATCTGTCTGTTTTGTAGCAAGCCTCACTTGAATATCGTTCTATTTTCGTCATGATTTTTTCTCCTTGAAAAGGAGCAAAGGGAGACAGGAGGCGGTGCATGGTGTCATGACGGACCTCCTCTTTAGGAAAAGTGACACTCTGCCTTTAAAGAGTCTTCAGCGAGGGGAGATAAGGAATTTAGTGGCTTTATCAGAAATGCCACTGTTTAATTTAAAGGGGTGAGGCACTTACGATCTGGCACCAGCCTTTCAGTCTAGTGATAAATTTGCAAGAAAGTGGAAAAGATTGGAAGCAGGGAGAGCAGATTAGTGGGATACAAATATAGAAGTGACAGTGCGGTGGGTATTAGTCAGGTGCTCGTCTGAACAAGTGGCTGACCCTGATAGGCCCCAGAGTGTTTGTGTATGTGTTTCCGTGTGTGTGTGTCTGTGTTTGTGTGTGCTGGAAGCTCTGCTAGATTGATTGCTGTGGCAGATTGATTGGAGCAGTGAACCATGGGCCGTTTGTGTTTCCCATAACTACTGACCACCTCCTATAACTATAATCAAGCATTCTCTTTTAACTCTTCGAATCCTACACTTCTCACTCTTATAAATACATAGCTTACACTTCGCTATTTATAGGATTCGCTTAATAATTCACTGCAGATGCTGTGTGTACTTTCCTGAATCTGCTTAAATATCTTAAGTAATGTGAGATAGATACAAGATTACACGGTTTCTAACACTGCGTAACATTCTGTGAGCAATGAAATGGATAAAGGTGTTGTGTGTGATGCAAAATAGTACAAACAACAATTCCAAAACTAAAACTAAAACTAAAAGCAAAATACTGAAAGCCCCAAGCGTTGTAACTGCTTGTGCATTTTTGAGAGTGGTGAAACCCTCCCTATTTTACTTCTGAAAGACGTTGTACTCTTTTCAGTTACGTATATGGTTTAAATGATTTGCACAATCATTGCAGTTCTCTTTTATTTACAATTAACACAGGGTTTTCACCCTCATATTTCATTAAGAAAAATAAGATGCCTCATTTTTATTGATGGGTATGGTCTTAGGACAATATGTGTGTTGTTAGTTAGTAATCCTTACTGTGAGGTTGTGGAGTGTTTGGGTTTTTAAGAATGATAGCTTATTTCATTTATTCATCTTGTTTCAAGAGCTTAAATTAAAAATGGCTCATTTGAAAAATGACTGGCTTTTAAAAACAAAATTATTGATCAGTAATGACAGTCAGTATTAGTATTGGAAAAAGGAAAGTGATATCTCTAACAAAATTACAAATCCGCTAAAAGTGCCATTAAGAGCCAGCGATGTTCTTTTTATGGCTGAAACCTTCAAATGTGGAATGAATTTTGTAATAATTGGTGATCAGTTCATCTGACTGGCCATCTTGTGCCACATCTACTTAGTGAAAAACCCAGAACCTAAACGCTGGCTTCAGTTTCCAGATCAGAAGAGCTCTGTTCTGTAGAGTTACTCTGGGAATATTTTGGCGCCATTTTTTTAAGAGTAAAAGCAGGTATGAAAGAGTACAAAAATGTATAAAAGGAACATTTGCCAAAGGCTCATTTCTCATTTCAAGAATGAAGAGAATTTAGGCAAAAAATAAAAAGAACCTATCAATCATTTGAAAGAACAGTGATTTTACTTTACACAATTTCCTCCTTTTTCAGTAATGGGGTGTGTACAAGTCCTGATTTGTATAATTTTGTCCTATTTGTACAATGGCAATTGGTTGCTATACGTAGACATCATTTTTAACTGAACTTGAGATCATGAAGGATATCTTGACTGACTGATTTCATTTGACCAAAATGTCTCTTTTAGATGAATAACTAAATTATAAATCTGGGGTTCAAGGGGTTCAGATATTTGTGGTTTTACCTCTCTGTTTCTCTCTCTCTGTCTCTCTCTCTGTCTCTCTCTCTCTCTCTCTCTCTCTCTCCCTCCCTCTCTCTCTCTCCCTCCCTCTCTCTCTCTCTCTCTCTCTCTCTCTCCCTCCCTCTCCCTCCCTCTCTCTGCCTCTCCCCCACCTCTGCCTCTGCAACAGTTGGTGTGTGTTCATTTTGGCTGCTCTCCATGGCCCGTTTGATGTGGTTTCCAGAAGTCCTGAACCACAGTCCCTGGCCACTCTTTCTGTCATCAGCAGACCTGCCGTCTTTTTAGCCTCCATTGACTCCTTTTAACCTCCACCTACCTTCTTGTGCGTTTAAACAGCTGCTCAGTTGCCTGTTCTCCTCTGGAGATGATCAGGCTGTTATTGTAGAATCCTGTCACGAGTTGATTCATTATTTTGCCGTGAGATTCTGGGTTTCACAGGTTTTGTGGGCTTTGATACGCTGTGTTTTGTGTTTTGTCGAAAGCTGTTCTGTCTAACGCTGGTGTCTCTAATGCTTGCTGTCATGCCTTTGATGATCTCATTTCATTTTTATTAAGTCTTTAGGCTTCTGCTCTATTGCTTTTTTTTCCTGCTATTTATTGAATAATAAACCTTATGGTAATAACTCTGTGTGCAAATGTTTGCCCACACTATTGCTAACAACTGCATAATGTATGTTGTTGTTTTATAATAGTTACCAAGTAGTTCACCTTAGTTAATAATTTATATATATATATTATATGTATGTATATATATATATATATATATATATATATATATATATATATATATATATACATATAGTATAATGCTTAGGTCAGAGTCATTAGTCATTAGTTAGATAAATTATGCTAAACTGGTAAAAGCTTAAATTTGGGCCTGTGTGCTATCAGCTCTTGTGGAACATAAAGCATGGTACTGCATTCCAGTCTGAAGAGCATGCTGTATTTTCCATAAAGAGAGAGTGAGAGAGAGGGAAAAAGAGAGAGAGAGAGAGAGAGAGAGAGAGAGAACCTAGGGTACAAGCAGAGACAAATGGTCCTTCACAGGGCAGTGTTGATTCAGAGGGCCATGCAGAGGAGAGGCACTGACCCTACATGGGCACCTTTTCCTGCATATACCAGCACGTATAAGGTAAACCGATAGGCGGGTGAAATATCTCTCACTTACATAAAAGAAGGCAAGCTGGGAGAGGGCAGACAGGACGGATATGGATTTGCTCACAGCGCTGATAAGGTCTCGCTTTGGAAATAAATAGTCTTTGCCAAGCACATTCAGCTGTGCTAGGTGGAGGAGAAGCTTCCCTTCCCAATGTCTGCACGCCGCTCTGTCTGCTGTCTTTAACAGTTTTCAAACTCAGCTCTTTGCTGCCGTTGGTTGGTGTGACTTTTTTAAGTGTAGGAATGACCCCAAAACCCCTCAGAACCTGTATGTGAGCTTCCACTACATTGCCCCTCATAGCTAGAGGAGCATGGCTTACAGAGGTGTAAAGCACACCAGCATTGGGCTGTGGAGCAATGGAACTCTGTGCTTTGAAGTGAGGAATCTTCATCCAAAGCTTTTATAATGAAAAGTTTAATAAGTCATCATTCTGTGTAATATTTTCACCTCCATCTTTCTCCTGATGTTTTTTTGTTAATAAATATATACACCTCGATTGGTAAATTATCATATGTGAGGCGTCTGACAGATTAATTGCTTAAAGTCCTTTTTTGGGCATTGATTAATATCCACTGCCTGCATTTTGAGCTGCATTGAAAGCCCCACTCCATATGATGAAGGGATTTGTGACATAAGAAAGCTTGGTGTTTTGGATATGAATTTTTGAGTCTGTGGAGCACTGTAGTTTCAATATGGAAATGTTCGGCCATGTCTTCTAGCATATAAACAACACATACAGGTTAACTAGGGAAAAGCTTGATTTTCACTGTGGGAATGTGTAAAAGATTGTTTTGATTCTAAACATGTTTATTATAGAAGTCAATCCTGCAGCATTTTATTTTATTAGATTAATTTGTATCATATTTGAGCATAAAGAAACATCAAACATATTTTATGGAGTAATCACCACCACATTACAGTTATGACACACAGTGTTAGGAAACAATGGAGCCCTCCCCTAAGACTTATCATCCAGTAATGTTTATGAATGACTGTAGTAATTGTGATGTAACTGCACTGAAACTGCCACATATGGTTGTAGTTATAGGAGTGAATATTTGAATCCGGACCTGCTGATGGGTCTGTTCACCTGTTAGAAGGTTCCGGCATTAACTTGCCAATCAACACCAGGTGTGTGATCCAAAGGTAAATGGAGCCATAGGATCATGCCGTCCTTTCCAGCAAGAGTGGTCCCACTTTTCCTTTCTGCAGTGGTCCAAGTGGAAGTGGTGTGATAAGTGCAGTGTAAACATGTGCGACTTCCCCACGGGGAGTTTTTGCAGCAGCCTCTCGCTTTCAGGCCCAGGTCAATACGTACAGAGAGCAGACAGTGCCGTCAGATCACCCTCACCTAAAGGTACCCGCCCCGAGCTACACACAGACAGACACACACACACACAGACATGTTTGTTTTCATGCATTGTGGGAACATTACATAGATTTCCATTCATGCTGTGCAGACTTACTGTAATCCATAAGTATTACAAATCTAAATCTAACCCTAACCCTTATCCTAACTTTAAAACTTAAAACATGTCTTCACATTAAAATGCAATGTTTTACATTGTGGGGACCAGCTTGTGGTCATCACAAGAGAGGGAATGCACCAAAATGCGATTAAAGAGGTCTGTGTCCCCAGAAAGAGAGCTATACCTGGTGCAAATACACACACACACACACAAAACACGCATAAACCTGCACACTCCAACACAGACACATTCAGCCACATTATAATCAATAATGTCACTTGTTTGTTTATTATTATTTTTTTAGAAACCAACACCTGTATTCTTTCCCTCTCCTCCTCTCTTTCTTTTAATCTTAATCTTTCTGTCTCTCTCTCTCATTCCCTCCCTCTCTCACTCTCTAATATATGAACTCTC
This sequence comes from Hoplias malabaricus, assembly GCF_029633855.1. Lineage (NCBI taxonomy): Eukaryota > Metazoa > Chordata > Actinopteri > Characiformes > Erythrinidae > Hoplias > Hoplias malabaricus. The sequence continues at coordinate 51,324,498 of NC_089804.1, forward strand.
ATGGTCACCAGAGAGTTTAAACGTCTGGCTATCACTCTGGCTATTCGAAGCGCAGTTTAGAAGGTTTACTGTAAATCAGCTAATATAGCCACACTCAGCTGTGCTGTGTCATTTTTGCGTTTTGTTTCCTCTGATGTCATGGTTGGTCTGTGATTGGTTGTGACGGGAGCGTATAGTGAGGCTATTTTACCACTGTGAAGTATGAAGGTGTATCCTGATTTCAGGACAGTGTTGCTGCCGTTATTCCTCCTGTGTGTTTTTGGCCCAAAAGCAGATGGCAGCCGTGCTGTTGAACAGAAGAACATGTCTAAATGCAGCAGGCCTCTTCCTCATATGTCAGATGGAGCTGTTCCAGGCCTTCACTGCCAGTTCGCTACAGCAGCTGCTGAAAAATGCCTGGCATTGCTGTTTGTGAGGAGTGTAGCTGTAGAATGGTGGTATAGCAATAAACCCTTCCTTCAAGAAAAAAAATAGACAGCTTAATGTAACATTAGCCACATGAGCCATTGTGGAGAAACAGTACTGTCCCTGCTATCTGTTCTTTCCTGTGTTTGGCTATATTTAGTTCTCAACAGATCAACAGGCAGGAGAAGAGGTTTGGATTTAGAACTTATTTTTATCCAAGGCCAACAGGGATGAGGCATTTAAACCTGATTACTTGTCAGGCAAACTGTCCTAAATGGGTACTGGAATTTTGCAAATTTATTTAAATATGGCAAGGCCTGATAAATGAGCAGTGGCACCAGTGATTAATTAATTGAATAATTAATGAGATGTATGCCTATTAATAATGCAGCTCAGTAGTATTTTTCAAATAAATGTGTTTCTTTGGGCCAGGACTGAACTGATGTGGATAAAAATAACCTTCGGAATAGATTTAGAAAAATGTAATTTGCTTCAGATTGCGCCTTTTGTGAGCAATTACTGTGTTTATTAATTCATGTTTGGAAAGTCTTTCCTAATGAGAGGGGGTGGGGGTTGTAGAGGAAAAAGAGGAATTGTGGCCCACATAGGGAGTGTGTGGATGTGTGAGTAGCTGTCTTTACTCTGAGTGCTCAGCACTAACACAGTTCAGCTCCCCTTGAACTGGCCTAATACTTGTCTATTCCGATTAGGATTAGTATGTGTTGCAGCGACTCAGGCAGAGCAGGCAAGGGCTGATAATCTAATAAATCAAGATAAAAAACACCAAGATTGGTTTACTGAGGAGCAGGATTTAGAGCTAGCCATCTCAGAGCGACATGGGGATTAGGCAGGCTTTTGATGCCTCTCTCAACAGGCCGAGGCTGGCCAGGGAGGGAGGGAGGGAGGGAGAGAGAGCGAGAGAGAGAGAGAGAGAGAGAGAGAGAGAGAGAGAGAGAGAGAGAGAGAGAGAGAGGGAGAGAGGGGGTGGGGGGAGGGTGGTGACAGGGCTTTATATTGCCAAATAGACAAGAAGTTTAACTGGTAGTGACAAGGTCAGGATAGGCCTTGTACAAAAGGCTTTGTTCCATAGGTAGATTAAGCTGCACCTCTCCATTTTTTACACTTTTGGATTGTGTCACACATGTTGTGAGTTAATCCAGACTGTGTGGAGGAAGGTCTATGGGCAGGAGTGGGGATGGGTGGTGGCTTTGTCCTACACAGATCACAGACACTTGTTTACATACAGTGCCGGGATGTGGGGTCATACATACTGTATGTCCCACATGTATATGACAGTGCAGTAGTGCTAACTCACTGGCTTTGGGCTTTCACACTCGATGCAAGCAACAAATAAAGGCTTGAATCCAGTGAATCCAATGCTTGATGGGTTTTTAATTCAAATTAAATTTCAATACAAGGTTTAACAATTAATTCCAAGTGTTATCCAACAAAGGAGGGTGTAACGCATCAGTTGAAAGACTGTGATGCTCTTTAGTCCAATGCTTTTAAGCTTATGGCTGCCTTAATTTTACTGGATAACACAATTTTAATTCAGCAGCCAATTAAAATGCCCCACACTAAATCCTTTCCTAATTTATGCATGTTCTCTAAATATAGAATGATTCGGCATATAACACAGATATAAAAATGCATAATAAATGAATTTTTGCAAAAGTCAGAGAACAATCTTTAATAATTTATTTATTTTTCAGTCAATATTTTCCAGCATCCAGGGAAAACAAATAGAATAATTATATTTATCAAACACATTAACATCTAAAAGTTTGTAGTGAATCTAGTGTTGCTGAGACCACCAGGAGCTTCTTTGTTTAAACTGTGGGTCGGTTTAAATCTGGAATTAACATGTGTTTTTAATGATCTGATCATGTTTGGCTTTCAGTTGTCTACGTGAATATCCAGGTGTAAATGATCCCAAGACGCTTTGTGATCCGATTAGGATCCGATCACTCAAACCAAATTTGGAGGTTTACATTTCAAACGAATGTGTGTTTCCTGTGTCCAACAGCGAGTGAAAATGCGACGGCTGAGAGCAGGGACATCACAGGTGGGATGTTTTTCTGGAGATCAGTGGTTGGACTTTTTTCACAAATTAACTAATGAACTTAAATGTCCGTTGAAAGCAATGTAATGACAGGAATTTCACATTATATTGTGTTGTGCCCGGTGTGTAATGGCCTTAATAGCAACAGTTCCTCAGCATTGACCGTAAACTCCAATAATCGTGTTATTTCACTTGTGTAAGAAACTGCAGGCACAAACAACTCCTAGAGGTTAAAACAGGCTCTGAAAATGTTTATGTTGTTTATTATTTCAAATTTTTTCTGTTATGGTCAGCTACACATCCTCTCAGACCCATGTCTTTGACAGGACTTTTCGAAATGGAAAGATATATAGAATTATAGAAATGGATTATTCCTGATCTGAACTATATGTGGAATTTGATTTACCTGTCTCTCAAAGATTGTCGCTTTTTGTCATGTTTATCTAATGATTCTTACCAGCTGTTGAGTGCATTATCTGACTTTTGTAGAATATATTATATATTGACATCAATATAAAATTAATTTATGTCTTAAATGTTTTTATACACAGCATTTGGGAAAAAAAAGCAAAATTGCTTAGGAGGGATTTCTTTCAGACATGATTTTTGAAACATTTTACACCCACACACTGAAGTATCCAAAGTTTTTTTTGCTCAGGCCAGTGTTAAAAAGACTGTCAAGCTTGTGTGCTAGTGCTTGTATTTCACTCATCTTTGAGTTTTGTTAACACCATATATTTTGTGTTGGCTTTGGGTAGCTGTGGCAACAGGCCAGGCCTGGGCATGTCTGAGGGCTCTATTTAACTTGGGTCTGCATTGTTCCTAGTGTTTGGAGCATTTGTCATGAGAATTGTCAACATATTAGAAACTGATGTTACGATATAGGCATCCTGCTCAGTGTCCGCAAACCATGAAAAAAGATTGTGGTCATTTGAAGCTGTATTTTTGCTCATGTCTCAAGCTTCTCAACAGATATCTCTCGGTTTGCTTCTGAATAGAACTTAAGATTCCATGTTACTGTAACCTGTAGCCTTTTCTGTTTGGTGTAATTGCACCTATATTACAGACAAATATGTTCTATGATAGTAGACTTGCTCTGGGTTGAGGAGAGAATGAAGCCTGTTGAGAAGGAGCTCCGCCCCTGAAAAGACGTTCTCTAACGGATCTAGATAGAGGCACGTACCTGGAGCTGGCATTAGCTGGGGTTCTGTTGTTCTCTAGAAGTTCTATTAATTAAAATACATAGTCCAAAGTTATTGATTTTCAAAACTTTCTCAGTTAACGGATTAATCAAGTAGTCATGCCCACCCCTAAAAGACATTGGGATTTAAGGCTGTGACACCAGCTTTTAGAAGGAAGAATCATTAACTGGAATCATCTAAAATAATTTTTTGCCCTTTTCTTTACGGTAATATTTCAATACCTCTTCACTCGCTCTGTCAGCTGAGCGTTTCTAAGTATATTGGATTATCTAAGTAACTGCTGACATCATTTAACTCTCCATAAGCGTATGGTGCTGTTGTTGATAATACCAGCTCAACTTGTATTAGCCTGCATGATCATCTTTTCCTGTTCATTCTATTCGCTCATGACGTTGCTATGTTCATCACATTTTGAGTAATTTGTCATAAGATCCAGGTCAGCGTGGACATTTGCAAAGCTCTTCAGCCTGTAGCAGTTTGGCCAAGTTGCTCATAACCTTAAAGTTAAAAAGTGTATTTCTTCTTTTAATGAAAGACAATACAAAGCAGCCAAGCAGAACAGAAAAAGTGTGTCAAACTATTAAAAATGTTAATCGTGCATCATTTTATTTAGGTACTGAAAAACGAAGGGAAGGCAAATCCACTTATAACAATGGAGACACACACTGACATGCCACCACCATGTTAGTATCACTGTAGTTCTGACAATGGTGGTGGATGTATGGAGGACCTGACCAATGTAGGACAGGGTGAATGGGGGCTAACAAAGTATGCAGAGCAATAAATGAGCTACAGTCTATAATTGTAGAACTAGAGATGCACTATAAGGTCAATGGAGCAGATAAAATGTTCAGTGAGTGTTGAAACAAGGATGTCATTGGGTGTTTTGATGTAATTCAAAGACAGACAGAAATATTGGGAAATGGTCATGAAAAATGAATTACTGGTTTTGATATATACAACCATACACTATCAGTATTGACTAGAAGTGGACCTCAGAGGGGAGGGGAGGAAGAATGAACAGAAAATACAAATATAGGATATGGACTCTATAATCTCTTCTATATAGTGAATTCAGTATTGGAGTCACATTAATTTCGCAGGCTTCTTAGAAGTGGAAGTATAATTTTGAATATACACCAGTGAAGGTTTTAAAAGGGAGAACAGCCTGGATAAAGCAAAGCGCTTTCCTTCTTTCTTGGGAGACATTTAGCAATATCATTTGGCAATTAACAAGAAAACGAGAGAGAAATAGAAAAGCCAATTACCTCTCCGAGTTAGCTAAAGGCCATTTTAAACTGTGTGCCCATGACATAATAATGTTTATGGTAAATATTATAGTCAGAGCCAGAAAGAGCCTGGCGTGAGAGGGAGGGAAAAAAAGGGCATCAATCTGAGACAGAGAATAATTTATTAAGATCTGAGATGCGCCAATTATGTGGAAAGGACCAAAAAGAAAAAAAAAAAATCAAACTCTCCAGGAACCGCATACATGATTGCAATCTTGATTAAATCCCCCTGGATCTAATGAGTTGATTTTCTGCTGTTAATATTGCATTGGCTGATGATGGATTCGTTAAGATAATGGAACGAAGCTAAAATATAAATGACTCCCTGTCAAGGAGCAGATTTTCGTCATTTTGCGTCTGACACCTCCGCCGTAGGGATTTGCTTAGGCCTTTTTGAGCTCAGATTGGCCAGCTCTGGAATACTGATTTTCTCCTGCCAGGGCTGGTGTTACAAGGATGCGGCCTTTCATATGCACACAGTAAATATGGCCTTTTCCTCTTAGAACTGGAAGAAAAGAGTGAAGAGTTTCACTGAACATTTTAACTGTTGTTATTATTTGTTGCATCTTTTCCCCTTAAAGATGTCCAGTTAGGACTTTTGTTGTGTTTGTTCACCAAACACAGAACTATTACAGCCTCTTTTGTTTCCTTAACTGCACTAGGCTGAATAATTACATAAACATCCATGTATTGCTTTTCATGACATCACAAAACCTATGACTTTAAAATAGCCCAATTTTTGTAGCTCAATTTCTCAGTTGTGCTTGACACACTATGCTAAACTCTTTTAACAAGGTGAGAAAATGGGCTGTGTAATGAAAGCATCCTCTAAATGTTTTTTATTTTTTTTTAAACACAATGATCTATCCCTGAGCTGAATGGCCGTCTGAAGGCCAGGCCTGCCGATGAACTGTTTGTATTGACTTGTTTTTAGAGATGAATAAATGATGAGGCCTGTCTTGGGTGCAGAATCTGGCCTGCTTGGACCGCCTCACTCCCTTTTAAATGGCCTGTCACTTAGGTCAACAAGACGGCTGAAATTTGCACTATGTAGCATATTGATCACTTTTCATACATGAGTAACACGAGTGGCTTGCGCAGCAGTGTGGAGGAAACATAATGCAAAAAGCATTAATAATCATCATACAGGATACTAGACTGGGGATTAGTGGAGATTACATAGACGCGGGCACGGAGAGCCGTTAGCTGGAGATCATGCATCATAAGAAGGCTGGGTGGTTATGGTAACATTGCTAATCAAACATGGCTGTCAAGACCCATCTGGTTAACGGGAAGTTCAATAACTGAGTGAAATACAGGGCTTTTCTAAGAAGGATTCTAAAAATACTCCAATACCATGCAATCAAGGGTTATTAGCCCATGCGGCATCTCCTTTGGTTCTTGGACAGTGCTGCCTTACCACCTATAATCATATGTAAAGTTTTGATCTTATGACATTTCCAGATTGTGCTGTTGGATGTCATAAGAGGTGCTTCCACAAATATCCTTCTTTCTCTAATCATCTTAATCGCTATTGTAGTCCATTTTCATGCTCAGCCTGGCCCCCGCACCCCCCACCTCCTCCGCTCTCTCTCTCTGATATTACCACGGAAACCTCGCCCTCGGCCCTTTTTTCCATGTGTCACTTTTTTTGTCTTGTAACATGGTTTTGCAAAAAAGTTTTTTAATCAATCAAGTATAAGGCAGAAAAGAGGCTTTGTCATTCCCGGGCCTGGGGTTGGCTGATGCTCGCTTTGCATAGTGACAGGTCCTCAAGGCGACAGAAAGGAATATTTTGGGGGGAAAATGGTGGTTTCCATGGCGCCAGCACTTGTTGCGCATCGCTCCCCATTCTTTCCTCCCACGTGAGTGCGCCGTTTCAAAGAGACGGACAACAAAAATTAGGGCAGGAGGGCAGGACGGGGCACAGAGGTAGCTTGCCCTCAGCCCGGGTCTGTCTTCTCCAGCAGGCAGCAGAGAATAGCACCCAGAAGTGACAGCAAAAAAGGAGGCCTACCCGCCTCTGTCAACTCTGCATAAGAAGTGCTATTAAGTAAATGTTCGATTTTTCATTGTGCCACGGCTATTGAATAGAGGCTCAGAGGGGAGCACACAGTATTTGAAAAGACCAAAGCGACAGAATAAAGGCCGTGTGCGCTCATAGCTCCAGTCGTACGTCCTCAGCATCATGTAATTATTGATGGCCTTTTTTAATTCAAGGCTGTGTAAACTAGAAGGGGTTTCTAATTTTATTTTACCAACAAACAGGATCAGGACATGGAAACAATGGATTGCTCATGGTTTCCAGCAAGAATTGTTAAGCCGAGATATATTATACAATTGTTTGTGGGACATTTCCTATTTTTAGGCTCGTGTTGTACGTAACACGGTCTGAAGAGGTTCTTGACATCTTTTCCCTCTAGTCTGTAGCTATATATACACTCTTAAAAATGATGGTTCTTCAAGGGTTCTCTAGAGAACGGTATAGATCCCTGAACATGTGAAGAAGCTCTAGCATGATTAAAGACTGATAGAGAATACACTGTGTTTGGTTCTGTATAGCACCTTTATATATATACGTTTAGTGACTATGGATTTTTAAAATGTTATTTAGAGCTTGTTAAGTCTGTATCCCAAGGAACCTGCATTTCTACTCTCAGAGAAATACAGGTGTATTTCATGGCTGAATTCATTTGACTTGTGATCTTAGTGCAGGAACGTGACAGACTATGATTAGCTTTTTTGCAGCTCCTAGCATTCTTTTAGCACTAGTGTATTCCTCTCTGTTTTGGGAAGTGTGTAATAGGGTCAAGGTTTCTCGTATGTCAGGACTCTGTTAAACAATTTACAATCATTTCCATAGCATCAACGGTAACCACAATATCAGACAAGGTTACCACCACCATTCAACACTCCACGTCATGGAAACAACAATTATAGCTTTTTGGTTTTTTTTAGCAATGAAAAGCCCTGGTGTGTTGGTTTCCCTTTTCTCCCTCGTGGTGTTTCGGAGCCACGCCTCTTCTTTGGCTTCATTCAAAGGTGCGGTGTGCTCTTGATTGAGTTACTTAACCAATAAGCCTTTCCTGGCAGGAAGCAAAAGGTAGGCTCTAAATGTCAGGTTTTCATGTTGGCCGTCCAATGCCTAATTTCCTTGCCAAAGGGAGCCTGGCCATATGTGTCAATAATTGGCGAGCTGGTTTGTCTTTGAGATCCTCCACAATCTGCTGCCAGTCTGCAGTAAAGGTTAAGGGAGTGCTGGGATATCTTCCTTGATGGCATTTTATCATGCAAGGCATGCCCTGTTTCCTGATGAATATATTAAAATTATTACTGTGCAAACAGACTTTCTAATTACTGACCTGCTTGCCATTGTACTCTGCGCACTTGGTTCATGTGTTTTTTCCCTCCTCTCTCCCACTCTCTCTCTCCCTCTCTCTCTCGCTCTCTCTCTCTATCTCACCCTCACTCTCACACACACACTCACATCTCCAAGCCTTGTTTATTTATCTGCACCAGTGAATACAGAATAGTCAGAGCAATGTCATTTCCATCCACATGAAAATGATTTTGAAAATGCCAATCTTTCCTATTATACAGTGTAATTACAGGCCTTTTTTTATCATATCTTTAAACAATGGGAACATCCTTGTGAGGATAAATATCTCATCGAGCCTGCGTTTATATGCCAACTGATAACTGTACAGGAACTGGCAACATGAGTCTAAATTTTAATGCAGTTGATATAAGGAAAATTGGACACATTTATGTAGTTTCTTCTGTCGTGAAAGGTTCACAATTTATAAAGAGCACTGAGAAATTGAGAATACCTTTATTTCTTTGGAAAGCAAGAAATGGTGACAAACCACTTACTGTAGGGTTATGAAAATGCAGCTTTCAATCAAGCATCTTCAAACTGAAACCTGAACAGGAGGGTTTTAGGTGTGTCTGCTATGTGGCTGAAATATTTGTGAGAATGAAGAATGCCACTCTTTCTCATGACTGAAAACTTGGCAAAAGCTCCTAACTGCTGATCATAAATCTCAGATACACATTTCATTACCTGCTCAATAATCTGTTTGTTCTCGTTACTTTGGTGAGGTATGAGAAATATGAGGTGGTTTACAAAGCACTCTCGCATTCCTCTCTATTTTTGATTGGCTTTTGTTCCTCACCTCTGCTGCCACCAAGCAGGTTCCTCTAGTTCAGAAAGGCAAAAAAAAGGCAACATTTCTATTTTGTCTATTTTCACTCTCAACATATCTTTGTTGATATCGTGCACTTGTTCCATGCCCATGTGCACGCTCTAAACCTGTTATTAAATTCACCTATTTGCCGGCACATTCTGCCCGCACCACGGCGTACGAAAGGGCAAGTCGGTTGTTTACTCTGCTGTGGAGATGTTGCGCAGGGGTTTGATCAGGGGAGTTGATAGGAGCTGCAATTTAAAGAGAGGACACTGCAGGCCCTAACAAAAACAATTAAAGGAAAATGGAAGACGGCCCCCAAGGGTTAAAAATAGAAAATTAGCAACATGCATGCTGGAATGCACGGCTCCCCCCAAACTTACTGGGCCTGCATTGTTATGTACGATCGGATCTGCCAGTTCCTCCTCTAAGCTCCTTGTCACATTTTGACTTAATGAAGTGCAACTTAGAAGGGAATTGGGTTCATCATGCTAGTCGCACGATGCTCCCTTGTTGTAGCAAACAGGAGCAGCATGGGACCAAAGCGCTACAGCGCGAGTCGTTATCATTCCGGTCAGTCTGTTTAACACAAAATTAAACAAAGAACTAATTAGTGCCTCATGAATTAATAACTGCACTGTTGCCGAGTAGAAGTTAGGTTGCTGAGGGGAGATATAAAATAAGTAGGGAGACCAGGTTCGAATTATTATTACTTTTTCACTCGCGTGTGCTCTCAAGGTTAGGAAACTTTGTGAGCTGTCACAGTCACTCAAGTGCATGTAATGGGGGGAGTGGGTGTGTGAGAGAGAGACAGAAAGAGAGAGAGAGAGAGAGAGAGGAAGACGGGGGGGACATAATAATGCTTCTCTGTGCTCAGGCATGGACAGATGGTAGGGCTCTGCAATAAGGAGAGATTGTCTGTACACTGGTAAAGAAGAGCATGCAAAATAGGGACATGGATGCAGTCAGGAAACTTTCACACAGTACGCAGAAATGCAAAGAGCCTTTATGAAAGGTTAGGTTATTAAAAGGCTGTTTGATTTAAAATAAAATAAAAACAAATTCAAATGGGCTGTTTTAACATGATTTTTTTTTCATGAAAAAAGCACATACTTTTTTTTTTTACTCCAAATGCAGTAAGTCAGATATTTGTTATCCCTTCTTTATAAGGGGTTATAGGTCATACATTGCAACCAGATCTTGAGTATTAGTTTATATAAAACTATTATAAATGTGGTTGTGAGGTGGCTGCTACTGTTGAATGTTGCTGCCACTATCGTGTTTCACAACAATCTTAGAGAAACAGGTTTAACACACTACTGCATAAACACTTACTGGTGGAGTTTATGCCTTCATTATTTGTTAGCAACTTTAGCCTCTTAGCCTCAGTGCAATACCTAAAATAAACATGCCTATATATATTGTGTGTGTTATTTTTCCCTTTTAAGATGACCCCCTGACCCCTGAGAACAAAATTGGGACAGCAACAACAACAGATCTTAAACTAAAATACTGTCAAGTATCTAAAGTTGACTGAATATCACATTGTTCTGCCTCATAAAGAAACAACAGCTTCTATGGATTTTGTTTACGTGTTTTTTTTTCCAATTTACAATCCCTCTCTTTCTCAAATGCATTCTCAGTGCCTCTCTGCTCTTTTCCCACACACATATATATCAGCAGACGTCGCAGCTTGGATGTTTGCTTATGGACGAATCAGAAGAAAGTGGTCACAGTTGACTTGGCTTTACTGCCTGCTGTAATATGAGTGTTGCACTGGCCTCGGCTAATGTGCGCTGGCCAAGGTCATATCGGCTAATAAAATCCTCCCCTCAATCAGATTTTAGGATTACTGATTCTAAGTAAATTATCATTGGCAAGCTGCGCTGAAATATTTACAAAACTGGTTAAGCAGCCGTGCACCTGCTCTCAGGGTCTCTGCAGAGGAGTAGGGAGAGCTGTCACCTGTCAGTTCTTTCTGATGATGACATCACACGGCTGTGCTCTGAGAGCATGCAGGAGGTCACTGTAGGGGTCACTGATGAGCCCCTGCTTTGGTTTACTTCATTATGGCTTCTTTACTCAAGGACCTTCAAATGACTGCACCTTCTGCAGTGCTTTGTGATGGCTTAGAGACTTTATGCTGTACATGGACCCATATGTGGGGTTAATAGGGTGTTTTATGTGGCAGCCAACACATAGGCGTTTGCCTTATACATGTCACATCAAAAGCTTAGGGGCACCTTGCCTTCTTTTGCACTTTTTTGCAGGAAGTATCTCAAGAAGTCAGGGGAAATATCAACAACAGTCCTGTTACACGGTCCATGTTGTGAAAAAAATCTATATTCATTCAATTTATTTTACGACTAAAACTTTCATGTTGTTTGTGAACATTATTTCTTTATTATTATTTTCCTTTCTATACTTTCTATATATGCAAATATATAATATTTGGAAAAAACAAACAATAAATGAAAAAAAAAAAAAAACAAAAACAAGCATTTACACCATTTGGTCCCCAGTATGTCAGTAATGCCAGTTAACATTGAATTAACATGTATTTCAGACTGGATGTAATAGGGCAGAAATCTTTTACATACATCCATTTTAAAGGTGCACTAGGATTCTATATTTCATTTTGTTATTCATGCAATCTAACTGTAAAGTATGAAGAGCATGACCTGAAAATAGTTATTTATCAATGCCATCAGCTCAAGGGCTTTATGTGTCTGAGGACGACTGTTTAAAATAACTGTAGTATTGTCATGTTAACAGACCCTCTCCAATGCCGATTACACCCTTCCATCTCTATGTGTTCAGTTTAGAAAACATGGCAGATTCTAGATCTGTATACATGTGAGAAGAAATGTAATAAAAATGTTGGGTGTAAACACTTTAATGTTAATAACTTTGACTATATTGATCTTCCCCCGGTGTCTACAAACAGAAGGTTTTCAAATATTAACTTCACTGTTTTTTATTTTGAAACTACGGTTAAAAGCATAATCCTAAGGTTGTTACAGTTATTTTCATGTGTGATATCCTCTAACGAACCTGTTTTAGTATGTTAACCTCCAACCAATATTAAAAACAAAATATTTGAATTTGTATTAAGAGCATCTTCAAAAAGCTATTGATGAGCAATGTAATTAAAAGTCTTTTTTTACTGTTGTTTGTGTTTTGCAGATGAAGTAAGCCTGTGAATGGAGTGACTTACTCTGTCAGAGAGAGAACGAGGTAGGACAAACAGGACCTTTGAGTAATCTACACTTCTCCTATCCTCCCCTACAGGAAAATCAAGTGTCCTCATTCATTGCACCAGGATCAATGTGGCCCTGGCTGTAAAAATTGACAAATTACTTATTAGTTTCACAGCATTTTTTCTTCTGACTGATTAACTTACAGGGAGGTGCTAGAATGCATCACATTCTTCTCCATATGGGCTCAGAGTGAGCTCAGTTTCTATGAGTACCATATTCTGCTCTGTTTCTTCTTCTATATTTTACAGAAAGTAGCCACTGTATTTTGAGACAAATACATTACAGTTGGTGGAATATTTAGAGTAGGCTACCGTTGCATCACTGTTATTATTTGGGTTATAAAGTCAGGAAAAAGCACAGTTGTCTCCATAAACAGTTTGCAAAAGTTTTGCCAGACCTATCACTTTACCATGTCTGTGTGTAAACTACTATCATTTCATTCGGATGTAGAAAGTCATACTGACTTGTCTTAGTTGGGGGTGGAACATTCAGAGCTACAAGCCATTAGTGAACAGTGAATTAGTGAGTCTTAGAATCGCAATCACTTTTGTTAGATTAAAATACAACAATGGCTACCTAAGTAGCATATATATTTCCAGCTTATATATTAGATTAGCTTTAGCAAGAGGCTAGCAAGATAGCTGCTATTATTACTCTCAACTCTTTTTTTGTTTTGTTTTCAAAACACTAAAGATGTTTATGTCCAAAACAGTAGTTGCGGCTTCGAATGATTTGCCAAGATCAAACTCCTGCTTTCCTTCCCATTTCTGCTGGTTTATGTTTATTAATGTTTATGATATTATATTTGTAAAAATAAAGCACAGAGATATTGTTTAAAAACTCTCTGAACCGCTAGAGTCTGCTCTTTTGGTTCCATCTTTTAGAAAGATCATACTTGACGCTGGGTTTATCAGGTTATGAAAAAGTGTTGTACAGTAAATGCTTGTCATCTGCCTCTCGCCATGTGTCAGGCGGGTTTTGTGTGTCTGTCTGCATGTTGTGAATCTGACCAGTGGACACTCACGAGCAAAGGTATGTTTACAGCTTTAGGGCCAAATGATCTCTTTTCTCATTGTTCTTGGTCAAATTGGTCCTCGTTACAAGGATCGCTGAGGCTGTTTTGAACATTATAATATGACACATATGGGGATCAAGTGCATTTACAGAAGAATTAAAGATGTGCAACTAAAAAGTGAAGTTCCTGCAGAAACTGAGAGGGTTTTGCGATGACTGCGAAGCTTTAACACTGATTATAGCAGAGACACAGATTTACAAATACACCGTTCAAACGAAACACTGACATAAAGATACAGATGTAAGGCGTCCCGTCCTGTAAAATCTGGTGCTTCCACTGTAGTGCTGCATGCAAGTTGGTTTCTAAGGAATTTATATTATGACAATAAATTTGTCTGTATGTGTGTGACTGTGTGTCCTGTGTGTGAGTGACAAATGTGTGTTTGAGTGAAAAAATGTACAGCTTGATTTGAGTTAACTTGGAATGTGTTTGTTATGAGAAGCCATATCTTATTTGAATGAACGCTGTACAAAAGCAGTAAACAGAATCGCTTAGAAAAACACAAGCATTGTCTTTAGGTTCTGGGTCTACAATCCTGCAAAGCTGTGAGCTACTAGCTTTAAACCTGAAGGAGGAGTATATGTTTAAACTAGTGAGTAATCAACTCTTTATTCTCATAACAATGAATGGAGATATACCTGATCCAGCCAATATTCCTCACGATAACTTTAGGAAAATATGTCTTGAACTGGTTAACTAATGGCTATATTTATGTAAGATATATACATTGTCCCCCTCCAGGGTGTATTCCCCGCCTTGCGCCCAATGATTCCAGGTAGGCTCTGGACCCACCGCGACCCTGAATTGGATAAGCGGTTACAGATAATGAATGAATGAATGAATGAATATATACATTGTGCACAAAACGGGAATGGGGCGGCATGGTGGCACAACAGGTAGTGTTGTTGTCTCACAGCTTTGTGGGTTCAAACCTCTTTTCCAGTCACTGTCTCCGTTTCTTCCAGGTGCTCAAGTTTCTTCCCACAGTCCAAACACTAGCAGGTGGATTGGTTGTTTGAAAGTGTCTTCAGGTGTGAGTGTGTGAAGCCCTGTGATGGACTGGGGCCCTATCCGGGCAGGCTCTCGATCCACCGCCATCCAGAACAGGATGAGGCAGTTACAGAAAATGAATGAATGGATGAATGTGGTAAAGTACAGTTAGACACTTTCTGGTGAGAGCTAGAGTGCTGATGACATCACCCACTCTAGGGACACTCATTTAAATCAATGGAGGACAGACAGATGGAGGAAAAGATGGAGAAGACAGAGGGCTAGGTGTACGCAGGTCTGACTTTGTCAATTTACCTGGGCACAGCTTGAAAATGTACACTTGAGTAGTTAGCAGTTTTGTCCAAACATTTATGAACACATTTTAAGGCATTGTTATGGGAGTGTTTAAAAAACACACTTATGTATAAATACTAAAGCACTTATCCAAAAGCTGTATACAAGCACTCTGTTTCAGCTCATGATGGACTTGACAGAGTTGGAAAGGTGTCAATATGTCTAAAAATTGTATGAAGGGTAGGTTTTCTTACTAGGTGTCCTAGTAGGTGTTCTTCCCGTGTACGCGTGGGTTTCCTCCGGGTGCTCCGGTTTCCTCCGGGTGCTCCGGTTTCCTCCCACAGTCCAAAAACACACGTTGGTAGGTGGATTGGCGACTCAAAAGTGTCCGTAGGTGTGAGTGTGTGAGTGTGTATTGACCTGTGAAGGACTGGCGCCCCCTCCAGGGTGTATTCCCGACTTGCGCCCAATGATTCCAGGTAGGCTCTGGACCCACCGTGACCCTGAACTGGATAAGGGTTACAGATAATGAATGAATGAATGAATGAATGAATGTTCCTAATGAGATAGAAAACATGTAAACACAAAGAACGCTCCAGTTCAGCATTTTATTGAATAGAGGTGGGCAGAATGGTGATATTGTGTTACTTTTTTGATGAGTTAGGTTTTTGTGATCAGGAAAATGCTTTTTTTCTGAGCATATTATTGATAGAAACACTGAGCAGTTACAGTTT